>NW_010338455.1:31589-34487 GCF_000700745.2 Antrostomus carolinensis
TGTAGTCTGCAAGAGGGACAGGGGGTCAACAACTATCAAAGCTATGGAGCTTTAAATTCATTATACCAATTGACTCTATCTTTTTCTACCTCATAGAATGCAATCCCATATATAGACCCCAAAGTAATATAAATGAGATCATTTTCAGGAGCTTTTTAAAGAAAAAAGCAACTCCTGTGTAGACCAGGGACAGTCCAGCTGTGACAGCACACAATTCCATATTTAATCATTTTCCATACTAAAAAGCAAACATTAGCTGATGTGTAATTTTGTATTAATGTGACTATGCCACTTCCAGTGCCCAACCTAACTTGTTGAAGGTGCTTTTAGATCCTGATTTCATGGTGATTTAACTTAGATTCACTTCATGTTAGCCAATATCAGAATCTGGCTCTATACATGTGTTTCCTGACACACATTCTCTGCAACCATTTATTAGAGCAGCACCAGATGATAAAGAATATGTCCTTGGCAAAGCGTGTAAACTAGGGAAAAAAAGGGAAAGAAATTAAATACTCGGAATTGAGTCCCATACAAGACTTTGTAATCAAATGGAAACAGCATTTGGCTCTTGTGAGGATTAGCAAATCAATGCTTGTAAATATATATATATATATGTGCATATGAAGAGGTAGCTTCAGCTGAGTTACTTCCAATGTATGAAAATGTGTGTAACAGTAGGACTAAATCTAGTGAAACTACATTGGTTAGAACTTATCTAACAAACTCTTTGTTTCATATGTGCTTAACCTATGATTTATTCCTTAGAGTGGTCTGTGGGATTGTGTTTTATGCTGGGCAGATATTGAGAAATATAATTCTTTTTATAGTTCTCAGACTCAAAAATGGAAATAGAACAGTTGCCTGTGTTACTTTGTTGTTGTTGTTGTTGCTGGCTTCAGCTAATGAGTTACTAATGCAATAAGGAACTGTATTTCAGGTATGGCTACTACTAAGTTACTCATCCGTTGCAAACCTTGAACATCAACTTGTTATGTCAAACCAAACCAAAATTAATTTTAAAGTTTCTTGTACCTTTGCATTGCTGTAATAATACACATAGTGTATTTTATTTATCAATATTTTCTGTATCAGAATTACTGATATTTTGGACTAGAACATGATTAAGTAAACTCATGACCAATAAAAATAGCTTCTACAGAAGTGAAATCTTCATCTGCATTTGCCTTATATGCATTAAAAAAAAGCATAAAAGAATAATGTTCAATAGCATCTTAGCTGTTGTTCTGTCAAAAAGTTTATGTATCTCTTAGCAGAGGCATTAATTTTCGAACTCTCAACATCAAGCTATCAATGCAAGTTTCCAACATGTTTTTCAATAAAACTTACTTAGTTATAAAAGTAATCAAAATAAACACTATAATTATGGTCCATAGGCAGTGAGTTTAAAAAATTATTTTTAAGACAAAAGATTATGATCCTGTTCAAATACAAAACAAACATGAGGTCATATGAAAGAAAGAAGTCTGAATACTGAGGCAAATCCCAATAAATTTTTGTCTGGTAAAGGAAATTGAAATAATGCTTTATTAGAGCTTTTAAATACCTTTAAAAACCCATAAAGTTAATTAGTTCAATGGCTTCCTATTATGCCCTGCTAGCAAATACTAGTATTTCTTCCTATATTACATATACAAAGCCTTAACAGTTTAGGACTGTGCTCTTCCTCCCAGTACAGTCTGCTTTCCTTCCCAAAATCTTTTTCAGAGACCTTTTTTTCCCCCAAGTGCTCTGAGTCACAGCACTAGAAGACTGCGGCCCGGAAGTGAGGGCAACCTGTGTCAGTGGAAGGCGTATGCTGGCAGTGGGGCCATGAATCCTCATGGCTGCTGCGCCGTCCAGGGACACAATGTGCATGATGGAGCCACACGTGTGGCGCTTTGTTATAGGCAGGATATCAGAAAACAGAAGGCAAGTTGCATCTATACTGTAGTCTGCCTGTTAAGAAGACCACACCAAGTGCTCTCAGTTTTAGGAAAACCAGAAGGGTGAGAATAGTGTCTGTCAAAAGAGTCAAACATACTGTACCTGTCCACACTAAGGGCACAGAGATTAAGGACTGTGATTCCCACTGATGCCTTCTGTATAAAGGGGAGGAATTTGCAAAGAAACTGTCCAAATTCAGAATCTCCAAAAGGCCACTTCTGAGCAAGGAGCTAAAGAGAAAATAAAAAATAATCAGAGTATTTAAACAGTAATTTAGCAAGTATGTAACAATTGTAATTATTTCTTGTTCTAGACACAGCCATTGTAACCTTGAATTCTCCATACCTCGAGCCTATCCTTAGTACTGAGTGAATCTGGGAAGTAACTGCTGCTACAGAAACACAGAGGATGAAAGTTTAAAATTAGGTTTTCAATTTATACTGTGGTAATAGTAACTTGCATTGTTAAAAGATTTTTTTATTATTGTGCTTCAGCTACCAGTACTCGATAAAGGAAATCTAACTCAGCTCTGTCATAAATTGGTGCAATTACCGTGTCCCAGAACCAAGGAGTCAAAGTATAACTCACAGGTCATAATGAAATACCTCAGCAAAATTCTCATGCTGCACGCAAGAAGATTCTTGTCATTGTAAATGTACCACTGTGTAACTCATGACGATATTCACTGCCAGATTCTTAAGTGCGTGCAGAAAATATTGTACATACATAATTTGTTCCATATTATGTACATAGTTTTAAAGAACTAGCATCATAGATACATGTGGTCTGTACTGCAAGGCAACAGAAAAACATCCATTTGGAAAGACGTGAATGAGTGGCTGGGGTTTAGATTAGTGTTTCCAAGGAGGCATTTACATAACAAATATGAATACACTGATTCATGTGAATAGTTGTGAATGGAATCATGGAATCACAGAATGGTCTGGGTTG
>NW_010338456.1:0-11364 GCF_000700745.2 Antrostomus carolinensis
AAGAGCAGCCCCCCTACAAGACATCTGTTCCGAAATGACAGCAATGAGGATCTCGCTGGCCGGGTTGCCTTGCTAGCCTGCTACCAGCAAAAGGTGTAATAGTGTTGGACTGTGAGATCTCTGGGTGTCCTGATGAATTTTAAAGCAGAAACTGAACCTGGCTCCCAGTCACTGCATTACCTGTGCACCAGGTGTGGCAGGCAGGGAGAGCAAATGTTTAATGACGAGAATGTCATATATTTTACAATCAGGATATTTGTCTAGCAAGAAGAAGGAACTCTTCCAGTGAAGCAAAAGAGCACAGCTCCTGTTGCATAACCCAACAAAGAGTGAGGAAAGTGCAAACGTTAGTAATTGTTAGAACATTTTGGACACATCCAAAGAGGGTAGGACTTGCTAGTGAAGAACAAAGGAAAAGTAGCTTAAGAAAGTACCAGAAGATGTGCACTGTTTGCACAAGCTGCGCTTTCATTTAGACTGCACGTGCACTCTGGGAGCAAGAGCAAGGTAACACACAACCAGTATTTGCTGCCCTGTTTGTTCCTAAGGTTCTCTTTAGCACAGCCAGGATCCAGCCCTTCATTGTAAAGGCCTTGCTAGCTATCTCGCTGGCCAAACCAAACCCCTTCTCCCCCATTTCTTCTGGTATCATGGTATCTTCTTGATCTTTCTTTTGTTCTCTTTCTTCTCTGTAATTCTGCACTTCTCCCAGAAATACCTGTCATTCCTGGGGTGGGCTCCCCTGCTTGGAGAGCTCATTCAATAGCTTCACCTTGTTCAATTTCTAGTAGGTTTACTTCTCAGGTGGAAATGAAATTACCCATGTTATTGAGGATCTTAATGTTTTAGGGATTAGTCTTGTAAAGGCAGATGAGTAACAATCAATTATATTCCACTGTTCTGTTTCCATGGCAGCAAAGTTAGGGTTTTTTCCTCCTACAATTTTGGGAAGTTATATCCAGAACCAGTTCCTGGATACCATGGAGATACTATGTCTTTTTTCAGCTTTCTTTTTCAAGTCCTTATGTGCTCATCAATGAAACTTCCCAATCTTTTAAGCCTTATCAAAGCATTTTCTGTCACTAAAAAATCATGCTCAGAGTTGTTGGCACTATTAATATGGTTTTGCATTGAATTTAGGGCATTTAGGATGTGATTGTGTCTTGTAATTTCTGCTTTTTAATGTGCTGTCTGTTTGTGCTTTATATATCACAATTTTGTGACATGTGGTACTTCTAAAAGCACATATAGATTATACTATCAAAAGTATCATTAAGAGTTGATAGAAAAAAAAGCATTTCTAAGAGGAGTTTGATAGAAAAAAAAGGTTAATGATGATATTTAAAAACTCTTACAAAGATTTTAGTACAACAATGCTGTTACATAATTTCAGAGTTGAACATAACAAACATAACAGCCTGCTCTGATTTTCTGGATTAATTTTCTCTACTTTCACAACACAGTACATATTTAGTTTCAGATTCATAGGAACTGGTGTTCACTAAACACACTTGGGTTTCTTTTTACATCCGGCTTTGACAACTGAGAGTGATGAAAAGGATGCAAGGAAGGGCTAGGACTTGATGCTTGGAGAGGAGACAAGTGCTGTTACACAAGGGCCTGTGATGAGGTTGGAGCTTTATATGTGCAGGAACAAAAGGGGCTCACGGGAAGGCTGGCAAAGGGCACTGAGGAGAGAGGAGGAACGGAGGGACTGCAGTCAGTCTTTTGAATGGGCAGGGGGATTGTGTGGGCTAGACTCATGTTGCCTGAGGTGGCAACATCAAGCACCAAGAAAAAGATAAATGGCAAGTGTTCCTCTAAGCATGGCTCCTGAAAAAAAGCAAATATAACAGTGCCTGGCATTCTTTGCAGTTGCTTTCTTGCTGCTCTCTTACATAGAAAGCTGGCTGATAGAGGGTGCCAGTATGGGGTCTTTGTCAGGGTTTTTTGTCTGGCTCTTGTTCTTTGGAGGATGCATGCAAAACTTTTGGGTATCACCACTCTCTATAACTTCAAATCTACAGACTCTCTCTGGTATAAAATGCAGGCCTGTGCTGGCATCTCATACCAAGTATGGCATGCCAGTCAAGTGACATTTAGGGGAAAGATGGGACAAGCAGTAAGATGCCATCAGAAATTGTCACTCCTCCCTACATGGAAATGTAGGCAGGAAATTCCAGCTCTCTGCCTGTGCAGGTAGAGCTGGAGGGACGGCTTGCTGAACTGAGGATAGACAATGCAGTTCCTAGCAGAGCAGGGAGCAAGGCATGCTGGAAACGGGTTGTAACAAGGAGTTTGAAAACTGTCTGTAATTTCAATATCTGGCTTAACTGAATTGGACTGAACTGTCTCCAGCGCAGCTTTGCTGCTTAGATCTTCTCCACCTTTCTTGATGCGACAGGTAGCTTGACTGCTGAGATGTGCTTTTGACTTTAATACTGTTTAAGCCTCTTTGAAATTCTTCAAAGAATGTTTATTAAGCATTTCACAACATTCAGCTGGTGACTATCATCATAGCAATATTTTCAGAAATGTGTACCAGAAATGTATACAAAGATATCCTGCCCTTCCACTTATTTTGGGAGAGTGAGAGGATCAAATAGGAAGGATGGGTGCAGGGCAAGAGTGGCTCAGAAGGTCTCAAATGCAGAATGCAATTGTGCTAGCAAGGTATTCACTGCATAATTGGTGAACGCACAGAGGCTCAATCTCTAGCATTTCATCCAGGATGTCATCGTGGCACAGATTGCACAGGTTGGCTGAATGGCTGGTTAAAGTAAGCGGCTTGAGAAGTTGTTCTGCTAACTAGGAAGTGCAGAGGTAAGTGTGCAAGCAGATACAATTATGACGTAGTTTGCCCTTCAGTTTAATTATGCTTAATTCAGGTCTCCATTTTTTTTAATACAAATACTGGGAATTAAGTTCTGTGGGCACAGCGCACTTTGTATTGATGCAATTGAGTCTAGACTGTTATAAGGGACTGATCTAGAGAGGCCTGTAGACAATTGCAGAGCAGTGATAGTTTACATTTGCAGGCATGCATTAGAAAAGTGAAACTGTATTCTTGCTTTTGGGACAACCAATGTAGTAAATGTAGTAGACAGGAGTTAACTCAATTTGAATGAATTGGGTAATAAAGAAGAATCTCATGCTTTTGCCCAGCTCCTGAGGAGGTAATCATAAGCTTCTTTGATACTTCGAAGTATATAATAGCCTGGAAAAGTCCATGAACATTGAAGGACACATAGTAAAAATGACTGATTACCCAACAAACATTTTCCTAATCAATCTTTTTATTCATAATTTGGAATTACAGTTAGCAAATGAGAGCATCCATTTGTCAAGAGTATTGTAAGCCAGTGGACAGAGGTGGGAACTGGGACTGTCAGTGTTAAGTAGCGGGGACAGCAATGGTGAAATTCAGTCTTTCATGTGTTCTGGAGCAAGAGACATCTCTTGCCACTTTGATTCCCGCCCATATGATTTTGTAGCTCCCTGGAATGCCAGTCATGACTTGCAATCCATTAATTGCCCTTCACTGGTAGTAAATTATCTGAGAGGAGTCACTCCATGCATTTCTTCACTTTTTGATGGACTTGTACACTGTGAGCTTTTAGGTAATGATCAAATGTTGTAAGCAAGGTCCATTTTATTATTGCCACAGAAGGGATATAGAAGGAGGACCCGTCATGACTCTGAGGGAGGGGGGAAAAAAAGGTTGAGATCAGTTTATTATTTTTTATTTATATTATCTTGATCGTCTGACTTAACCTACATGAAATCAAATTTTCAGTAATGAAGACATGTACACACATATATACACTGTACTTAAATACAGTTTTCATGAACTGATTATGTAATAATATATCCTTGTTCAAATACATTGGATGGCATGCAGGAGGTTTGTGTGCTCTGCTCTGATTTATTCTAACATAGATTTGGTATCAGTCATTGTGGTGTCATGATAAGTATTGGCATGATGGAGGGAGACCTTTCACATTTGAGAAGCACCACAGAAAACCAGTTTGAAGCAAAACGCCTGATGCTAGACAGAGTCTGAAACAATTCTGCATATAGATCCAAAGGACTGATATAATAGTTCAAAAAGCAAGGTATGAAAAAATTCCGGTTATAAACATGTCACTGCTATTGGCAGCTTCCCCACAGGTACATTAACATTGTTTTTATTAAGAAGAAGGTGTAGGTTGACCTCCAAGTGTACTCTAATGCTGGAGAGCAACTGAATCTGTGGAGTTCATCCATTTCATGCTCTCAGAAAAAGGGAGAAATCATGGCACTGTCCGTTCTGTTCTCTGGAGTTTTTTACACCAAACTACAAATAGCACCTTCTCCCTTCTCGCTCCGCCATCGTTACATTTTCTGTGTGAGCTCTCTGTCAGCTCTGATCAGCTCGTTTTTCAGGATCTATATCCTGGAAAATGGCTTCAGTGTAACATTAGTTTTCCTTTGCAGCAGAGCCTGCTAACAAAGCCCTTCTGTCTGGCAAGCATACACTCCTGTCCATGCACTGCCCCACTCCCTTTCTAGTTGGGCCAGTGCAACTATTTGAAGAGAGGGTGATGCTTTTTTATTCACAAAAAACGGCTGGGCACTGCTGAAGAAGTGACTGGGGGATGGGAACTGCTTAAATCAGACCTGCTGTCAGGGAAAGAAAGGTTTGTGAAACCTCAGAGCATAGTTTGATGAGATTTCCCTTTCTGCCACAGTGTCAGCGTCAGCAACCTTCTGGCTTCCCTGTTCTCCCTAACACTTCTTTCACATGGCAATAAGAAAGGTACTGGTATAAGTATTTGTGTAACCATGGAGACCAAGAGGAGGGAGCAGATTATGGTAAAAAATAACTCAGGGGCGGTGGGGGGGGGAAAGTTGTATTTTTAACCTGGATTTTTTCCCAGTCTGTTCACTGGATGGTCCTGTCAGGGCCATGCATAGGCAGAAATGGAAGTGGGCAAGTGTGGGTTGTTCATTTGCTTTCAGCAAACTCCTCAGACTTCACCCTCCAAGAACCTGGAATGTGTTTCACCTTACCCGATACTCACCAGTTTCTATCTGGTCTTGACTGGCAATGTAAGCTACCTCCCCAGGTTGCTTCTCTAACTGATAGAAGGTGAAAGGGTGGTTCATCACATCCTAAAGAAGGTGTTTAAGCTGTAGTGGATCACATCGTGGAGGGACACATCTCAATCCAGTAAACATGGAGGACCCTAAATAAGCAGCTAAGGTGTTTGGCCAGATGAGCTCAGCCGAAGTTTGATTTCTCACCATTTTCCAGCGTAGTTATTGCTATTAGCTAAAGCCACGTGTCTCTCAAGAATGAGGAAAGACTCTTTCAAATCTTTTCCACTAATATGAATTAACATGCTGTAAACAGATACCATCATCACTTGCTGTTTGTTTTTTGTTCAAAACTCATCTCTTAAGGTCATCCTCTGTAAGCTGTTGTGCTCTTTGTACTGTGCCATGCCTGTTCCTTGTGAATATTCTGCATGTCTGTACTGCCTTTCTCCTTTTACAACATCCACATCAGCCAATTCACAACTCTCTCACCCTAGATATTTAATTTGCATTTTACCTATTAAGAAAGTATTTCACAAAGAAAACAGAAGATTTTAAGGCTGTTGTAAAGATAAGCAATAAGTCAGTGACAGGCGGAATGACAAAATAAAGCATTGCCTAGGCACATCATCCAACATGCATGTCCCCGTGTCCCTGTGACATGATGGGTATGACTTCATTTTGGTCACGTGGTGGCACACCCTGGGAGTATGGCTTGGGGGACACAGGGACTTGGGGTGCCTCTCTAAGGTGTTGAGCAGATGCTCAGCATAATCCTGCCAGGTGTTAAGTGCTATGACATAGCTCCAGAGAAGTGTTTAAACACATCCATACATTCAGCTGCTGTTCCAGTAGAGTGAAAGGTCTGGAAAAAAGAACAAAAAAAACCAACCCACTTGGTACTTTCCAAATGCGTAAGGTTAATTAAAGGGAAGGTAACTCCTTCTCTTGTATTTATAAAAGCAATGTTTACTTCTGTACCCTGTAAAAGTCTCTTTTCCCTTCAAAATTTTGGTGTTTCCCAGCTGGCAGATACTTAGTCCTCCTCAACTGTTACAAGGAAAATTAAACATCTTCCTTAACCAGTTCTAGTTTGCTGAGCTGCAGTCTAAAATCAGTACTCTGTATAATTCTAGCAAGCCAGCTGTGGCTCAGTATCCAGAAGAACCAACAAAACAAACTGGTATCAAGTAGGTGAATCCACCTAGAAAAAATAGAAAATGTTAAGCTTTGTGTAGTACCCTCATCATTGTTTTAGCACCTCTGTGTAGGCCAGTTTTTCAGAGGAATAATTTATGTTGTCCAATATTATATGTATTATAGTGCTCACTTAATGACGACCTAATATTTCAAAGAAAATACAACTTCTGTAATGAGATACCTCGTTTCTGCCAGGATGTTATTAGGGTACCTGCTACAGTAATCTAATGAGATTGACCTTCATTTCATAGCAAATTTCTCTCCTCCTGAGACTATTTTTAATGGCCTTGTTGATTTATGCAAAGGGTCCTATAGCGATAGCCTTCATTTGGGGAAATAAATGATTCAAATAATTATCAGTGTTATGAAAAGGACAAGTTACTTTAAAGTGCTACTATATTTTTACCATGTTACACACTGGTTGAGTGCAACATTGTTAAAGTCCCATGTGGCTTTGTTCTCTCTGCAAAGAACAAAATAAATAAGTTTAGTTTGTAATGGGTAGAAGATAAAAAAACGTCGTTGCCAACACAGAGCGTGTTTTAGCAGCCCGCAGGCTTTCGCCTGGAGGGCACCTTACTCCCTGGGGTGCTAT
Organism: Antrostomus carolinensis; assembly: GCF_000700745.2. Lineage (NCBI taxonomy): Eukaryota > Metazoa > Chordata > Aves > Caprimulgiformes > Caprimulgidae > Antrostomus > Antrostomus carolinensis. The sequence goes on from NW_010338456.1 coordinate 6,875, forward strand.
TTGCTGCCATCTCCTGGACATTTCTCCAAATTTCAAGGAGACGATCAAATCGTGCTCCAATAAATTTCTGTTCTCTTGCTATTCAAAGCCGTGGTGCATGTGACTTCTAATATATATTTTAATAAGATTAATCCTTTTTAAAAGAGTGATGAAGGAGAAAAAGAGGAATCTATATTCTGAATATTTCTGCTGATTTTCTTAAAATTATTGTTTAATTGAAGCAGGATGGTTATAGCATTTCAGAGGGAAGACAAGTAGGAGATGGATACAACTGGCATTATATTAAGCATAGATAAGAATGCTATGCTATTCTGTAGTTATTTTAATCTAAAAAGCCTAAGTACCTTACTAGTATTACTTAATCCTCACCACATTCTCAGAAGATTTCTTTTATTACCTGGTACCTGTTTTATGGACTGATATGTATCCACCCTGAGGCATATTTTTGAGGCAGATTTTCAGGCTTTGTGTATGTGTTTCCCATTGCAGGAAAAAAAAGTGATATAAAAATTATATGACTAAATATTTTCTTACTGCAGCTTATGCATTTCTCTCATATTTTCTATACTTTCTGCAGACCTGTCTGTAAAATGTCATACTTGTAAATTCCTTTGCAAAAATCCCAACACCAAGACTGTTCTGAATAAACAAATTAGCCAAAAGGTGATTTGAAATGGAAAGAGTAAGATTAAAATTAAACTTTAAAGGAAAGGCTTCACAAAAATACCAACATATTTCCTCAAAGACCACACATGTTCCCATGTTAAGATAAAGAACTTTCAAGTCTGTATGTACAGCACCATCTGGTGACTTCTGCATAGCAGGATCCCAAAGCAGGGATTCACGTACCTTGCCATATCGTAGACAGTGAGTCAGTCAATATTCCCCAGTAGACCTGGTCCTTATCTTCTCACTGACAGATACAACTTCCTCACAAATGCAGAAATGTACTTTCATTCCTATTTCCAGGCTTTGGCTATTGTCACTGGTATTTGTGCAGAGCAGCAGAAGGATTTGCTGATGCTTGTGGCCTTTTCCTCATGTCTTACTATCTGGGCTTGCTTTCCTTTTACCTGGAAAGGTCTTCACAGGCAAAGCTCACTGTCACAGTCTTGGTACTCGTCAGCAAGCACAGGTCATTGTCTGGCACCTAGCCTTTCGTCCTGCCTGCCTGAGACAGCAATTCAGTCTGTGCCTTTCACTTCTGCTGCCCACTGTTCCAGTCTGTCCTCTGTTTTGCAGCTGTCCCATATAATGCCCCATTCGCTTTGCTACAGAACAAACACAGGAGAAAGCTCTCTAGATCGCCACTTTGTGGTAGGCTGTGGATGGCGTGGGGTGATGGTTGTTGGTGTTTACTTCCACAAAACCAATGAACTGGGTGATCCATTTGTAAGCATCATCCGTTGGTGCCTTAAGTGCTTGTGGATACATGGATTTTAAGCAGTCTTGTCACAGAAACAACCGTGAGAGGTTTTAATTTTCCTGTAAGCAAAGAGCAGGTTAAAAGATTTGGAGCTTAATTCTCCAATTGTAGTACCATTGATTTCAGTACACTTCTATTTCATCTTAAACCCAAGGTAATTGACTGGAATATCATGTTTTTAACCCATAAATCCTCTGTATCCCGCACATCTCGGGCAATCACTTGAGAAGCTGTGCATCTCTGAATCACTTACATGAGTTTCCTTACTACTGAAGAAAATATGTCTATCATCTCCTTTATTCAGGAGAATAGCCCATGGACTCAGCAAAAACATCATGTGTCTGTGTCTAGGTACAGCATATGAAGTTCTTCCTCCAGCAGTAATCGCACAAATGCTGCAGGAATGAAGTGCTGTTACTAAGTATCTTCTTTTTTTTTTTTTTTTTTTTTTTTTTCATGTAGCAGTTTTCTTAATTCATTAGAGAACAGTTTCTTATAATTTGGCACAGTGGACTGAGTTTGTTACAAAACCAGTCAGTTTTGTATGTGAGAAATAGTAGAGTGCCAGCAGTTTATCTGATGACCTGTTCTGCTGAAGTAGACAAGTGTATCTACTTTAGCAGTAAGGGAAGGATGAGGATCAGAGATCACACATTTGCCAATGATACTGCATTTTATAAAATCTCCCTCCCACAGTGTCAAGTCCTTTGCTTTCTGATGAGCTAACCTGGCATGACATATATGTCAGCTTGCGTGACTGTGAAGCCTGCAAGGAGGCTGTGAGAATATTTTGGAAGAGTAGAGAACTCGCTGAATGTTAAAATATAGCTTTGTACTGAAATTTAACTTGATAAGGGGTGAACCCCATTGTAAATACAGAAGCCAGTAGCTCTGTAAATTGTTGAGGAAACCTGTATTTCATCCTTTGAAAGCTTCTGTTTTCATCTTCATTTTTTGCTGGTTTAATCCCTTGGGAACTTCTCTGTAGTGAAAGACATGGCATATATTAATGTAGGCTTTTAAAATATAAGTAATAGGGAGAACATATGCTATACTACTGTTATTGATTGATTTTGGTTAAAAAAACAACAATAAAACCCAGTGAAAACAGAGGCAAAAGATAAAATTTGGAAATTCCAAACTGTAATAACACAGTCCCTTTGAAATATACTTACAAGGACAGTCCTAACCGTGCTGGATCTGTCCAATAAGCCTTTGTTCTCTTTTCTCTTGTTGACAGTTGAAGTACTAATGCTCCCAATAACCTGAGTGGTACAAAGGGACAGGAATCCTGTTGCTCTTTTCTGGAGAGCAACAAACATGTCCTTTTACCCACACCTAATGGGATGTGGCAGATCGATGTTGAGGACAAATGCAGTTTACTGACCATGTTAGGAATGCAGTGCCAGCCTGGACAGGTTACATTTCTCACCCTTTCCCATTCTGAACAGCCAGAAGACTGGGACAAGGCAATATTGCTGTGGGGCACGTGGAGCTTTCTGTTCACAACAAGCCTTCTGCTCACTGTGGATCCTTTGCTCACCTCACTTTGTGTCTTAGAGTTGCTGAGGCAAATGGTTGCAGGGTGGCCAGCCACTGAACCTTGGTACCTCCAACCATGGGTCCCACTGTAGGATGTCTTTGCCAGGGATTTGCTACCTTTTTATTTAGAACTTCTAACTTCTGGGGTTTTATAGTTAAGTCATTTAAGTGTTTAGGGGTTCCTAGGCTCATGGCCATGCTGGTTTTCTGTCTGACACACCCAGCACATACATTAGAATGTTACAGCTGCTTCTTTCATATCTTTCATCTGCATGCCATAAACTGGGCTCTGAGATGTTTTGAATCAGCAGAGCTCTGTGACCTTCAGTGGAGCTATCTTAATTTACATTCAGACTTCCACAGACAAAAGATGCACCTTTGTAAAATGCACATCTCTATCCAAAATGGAGCCTCCTTGTGCATGTGAACTCCTGCCAAGCCAGAGATCTGCCATACGCAGGAGGTTCTCTGAATCTGGAGTCCAGTGAGTTGCACACTGAACTTGGACATTTTTCCTGACTGTAATTGCAATTGATTTTTCAAATCAACAGGGAAAAGTTATTCTATCTTTGATATAAAACACAGCTGCATTTACCACAAGGAAAGCCTTTTCCAGAGATGTAAAGCATTCCAGAGCCCAGCCATGCACTGCTTGGTTGAGCACTATGGCTGTTTTGTGTTTCAGAGGGTTATGTGCAGCTATGGCCTTTATTCTTTAAGTGACCTATTTGAGTAGAGAGGAGAACTGTTCTGTATAAGGGCAGCTATTTTGAACTTACCATGTTTTGGAGAGAGGAGGAAATGCAGTGAAGGATAAAATTAGGTCACAACTTCAGGATGCCAAGATTTTTCCTCTTGATTTGCTTATTGCTTTTGTAAAGCAGGCTCCCACATTCAACCACACTGGAAGGAATAATCTTTTCTCTGCACTCACTGGATCAAAGTACAAAGGAAATTCATTGAAATAATAAAAATTTTAATTTTCTACATTTCTATGTGAAAGTATGGCAATAAAGACAAACCAATCTTCTCAGCTATGTAATTAGCATTTATGATCAGGAGATAATAAACAATCAATCAGTCAGTTAAAGCATTTCTCAAAAGCAGTTTAGAGTCTAACTAAAATGACTGAAACGCAGTGCAACAAGCACTTCTGTAATGAAGTCAGATTCAGGACAGGAATGGCAATGGGCTTGCTGATGATTAGTAGGATAAGAAGTAGGATTAGAAAGACCACTTTTAAAACTGAGGAGTTCAGTTCAGTCCAGACAATGTCCTGAGCCCACTGATTGCTCCCTGTAGAGAGCAAGCTTGAAATCTTAATTCCTTATGCTATTTAGAACTAATAAATGCATCCAAATTAGAAACTAGTGAAGTGTTTTCACATCATATCCCTCATTAAGACATTTTGGAAAGCGTGGAAAGATAAAATTGTTAAAAAGCAATCTTAATAACTGGATGACTGTATTAAATTTGCCTCCATCCAGAACGTGACTGTATTGGGTTTGCGTGGCAAGGTTTT
>NW_010338457.1:0-32783 GCF_000700745.2 Antrostomus carolinensis
CAGGCCATTCTGGGATTCTGTGAAATTTAGGGATGGCTCAGCAGTTCCTGCTGCTGACCCGAGGGGTTGGAGGCAAAATACGGTGGAGTTAATTGCTTTTCCTCCAGAGTGGAGACAAGTGGTGTCCATAGGACCTGCCGACATCCTGCTAACGTCTGCTCCGTTTATGACCATCAGCAGGGATGCTCCTCCTCCTGTCCAGGTTCTTGATACACAATTGGATCAAAAGTGAGGATTAAAGGAAATATTTCAGGGTGGTGAAACCATGGCCCTACATGGCTTGGGAGAAGCAATGAAGACACTGTTAATTGGGGAACTCCCAATTAGAGGATCTCAGGGTCAGCAAAGCTGAGTGGCAAAGAGGAAAGAGAGGGATGAAACTCAGCAATAATCCTCTGAAGTCTTTCTTGCTCCAACACTAGTCAGGGATGCTGTGCTGAAAAAAATAGGAGTAGATGGCACCAATTTTCCGTAAGGATTATGGGCAGGGAGGACAGGATGGTCTTGTGACACACCAGCATTAGTTGGGTCATCACAAAAATTGTGTAGATGGAAAAAAAGAAGTGACTTCTAAAGGTTATAAAGAATTACCATTTCCATGCTTTGGATAGTCTTATCTCTGAAGACCAAGATGTCATGAGGCTGCAGCCTCAGCCCTCCATCACTGGTCACCAAGATGTTGCGAGACCATCAACACTTCAATGGGCTCCGTAGTGAAACGGAGAGAGAAGTGGCACTACTGGTAGTTCAACAAAAAAATTACCATCAATGCTCATGTTTGGAAAGACTTGAGAAGGTCTCGGGGTTGGCTGGCTGCTCCCACACACAGAGCTCATTTCACATCCAGCCAGGCTGGAATTTCTCCTGCTCCATCCCATCCATCATCATTTTATCACTGTAAACTTAAAAAGAGTTAAATTACTTCTGAATCGATCCTCAATTAATTACCTCTGCTGCAGATGGTACAAAGGACCAATTTTTTATCTCATTTTTCTGCCCGTGTGTCTGATAACGCTGGTAATGGAAATCTTTGCCTCCAGGCAGTGGATTTCAGTAACGACAGCAGCCGAGTCTTCTGCTGCCCATAAAACTCAGAGAAACTCTGAGATATTGCTGCCCTTTTCCCTTATCCTTTTTTTTTTTAATAGATGTCTGCATTCAATCAATCATAGCAAATGTCTTCTTCAAGTTCCTCGTGTATTTTTCAAAGGTCTGAATGGGGCAACTCCTGAAGGGAGCGATGGGAACACGACTGTAAACTGGTAATTAGTGGGAAGCAACACTCAACTTATGATTTTTTAATAATTTTGAAACGTTAAGAGTCGTGTTACTGAAACTTGCTTATTTGTCTTACACTGAGAGCTCATCAGAAGCACTTATAGCGCTAAATGGACCAGCAAGCTGCATTGATTAGAGCCATTTAAAATGAAAAATAACAAGTGACTTATAAAATGCAGATGCCTGGGCAGAGGCTTTTACATTCGTTAGATTTTTCATCTTCCTGCCACTAAAATTACGGTTAAAACCAACAACTTTAATGGCAGTAAATCATATCCCCAGGGTTTATAAGCTTATAGTAGACAGAGCTGATTTGTCAGAAGCCTGAAATATTGGTGGTATTCCAAGGGATAAAAATAGGACTCAGTCACCACCAAGCCACCACCAAGAAGGAAGGGTCGAGGAGCAGCCCTGGTTCTCTCTCTGAGGGTCTCATCCTCCAACCAACAGGACTTTTCCCACTAAGTAAAAGGAAATAAAATCACCTATCAGATGGAGAATTCTGTCTCTTCCCTGTTTTTCTGAATCTGCTGCAAAGAAAGTTAATTATTCCCAATATCAGGGTACCAAGAGGGGAGCAGCTTCAGGGCTGGGTGATTCAGGAGGCATCTCAGCAAAAAAAACCCACTGGAAACCAGCATGTGGAACTGGTACTTGGCTGGAAAGGTTGGGTTGAAATGAAACATCAACCTGCCTTGCAAAGGTCTGTGCAGAGCACAAAGCAGAGCAGCAAAAAAGCAGTTTGCACATTATTTTGGTTGCCATTTCCACCCTGAAACCTGCATTTGGAAGTGTGAAGAGAGTTATGAGCAAATTTGGTGTTTGATAAGAAGGAGCATAGATTGATAGTGATTTATTGTCGTGCTTTCTTTCACTTAAACATTGTTGGATCATCAAAAGCAACGTAGCTGTGGAAAAAAACCATCTGTGGAGTAGAAGGCTGTCAGTTGTGGCATGTAGTGGTTATCAGTTGATGGATCAAAGCCATTTTCTCTGAAGAACAAGTTATTCTCACCACGTTGGGGACGTTGCCCAGTGGATTGGCTGCGTTTCAACCACAGAAGAGCGTTTGGGTTTGTTCTTCTCTCCTGTCCCAGCAGAACCTGGCAGCCTCAACCCTTCCTGGTACTCAGGTCTCCTCCTCCCCCACTAACTCATAAATAATTGAGTGGTACAGAGCAGTCAGAATTTACACACATATTTTTACAACTATTCTCTACTGGAAAAAAAAACACTTTAATTGTGCTTCCATTTTATTACTTGATCTCTTTAGTGTTTATAGTGTAAATAAGGAATATTGGGATTTTTGGAACAGACTCAGTTAAAAAGTCATTATTTTAAAACACTGTTTGTGAATGAAGATCTCCAGAAATATGGTTATTTTGCTACAAATACTTTATGAAAATATCTTCTCCATCAAAGAGAATAGGAATTTGCTGAGCTTTGAACAGAGCTGCAGAAATGGGTATTAAAGATTCACAAACCAGACTGCTCCATTCAAGAGACTCTTTCTTCCTCATGATTTTTTCCATTAATGGACTTGAAAATATTTGTATCTTCCATTGACTAAAAAGTTGGTTTAAAGTGTAGCTGGATGGTGTTACTCAGATAGGAGGTTCAAAATTAAACTGGCAATTAAAACCTTGGGGTTTTGGTGAAGGCATCACATCTGCTATTGAAATATTGAAAGCTTTGTGCTCGTGCTGGGGTTTGTCTCCTTGCTGAGGAGTTAACACGGGATGTGAGCTCCACAGCTCACCCCAGATGCCTTGTGATGGGGCCATGCACAACCTGTGGGTCAGCAGCACCCAACACCCAAGTGACATCTTTTTTCCATGGCTATCTCATTGAATACAAAATTAATTAGTCTAGAAATGGATTTTTTTAAAAAAAAATCAATGTTTTGGAAGATTATTGCATTATTTTTCAAGACCTGTTGCTTGTGTGGGTACATGGGTCCACCTTGGCCCCAGGCTGCTATGGGGTGGGCACCTTCTCCAGCCCCACAGCTGCAGCCAGAGCTCGTGCCCAGGCTGCTCCATGCTGTTTATCTGCCACGCTGCTATTTTAAAGGGAACATGAGATTTTGTGTTGTATTCTAGCTATCTTGGGTATTTCAAAGGTTCTTATTTTTCCCAGTAGCTAAGCACAGTGAATCCTGAAGGCGTGTGTGTTGTGTGTAACACATCGTGTGCAGATTCTAATTAAATCCTGAATGCTATTTGTTTATTGCAGACTAAGCTGTAGCTATATCTGATTTTAACTCACCTAATTTTTTTCCCCTAACAGAGCATGATTGATCTGAATGGATCCTACAATCAATTCCTTGAGGCAGTGTATCCCTCTGCAGTCTTACTGTGTTCTGTGTCTTACTGTGCTTACATTTATTTTATTCTATTTTTTTTTTTTAAGGAAAATGAAATCTTCCACCTGCATTAGCATAATTCCTTGTGAAAGTGACTGTGCTAAAGTCATCGACTAAAGCACTTTGCAAACCAGAATATTTTTCTTCCTTCTGAGGAGTTATGCAAATACAGTCATCTTTTTATTCAAATACCTTAGGAATTATCAGTGGGAAATTAGTTTGTGATTGTTCCTGAATCATTACACAAGCCACTTGTACACTGGCTGCATATTAAGAGTAGTTATTTATAATGTTTAATAAGTCAACTCAACAAAGGTGAGATAATATAAATGGTGCTACTGGATTCATGCAATCCCAACATTCAGACCATGTCCCTGAGAGCCTTGGCCAAATGCTGCTGGAATCTTGTCAGGCTTGGTGCCATGAGCACCTCCCTGGGGAGCCTGTTCCAGTGCTCCACCACCCTCTGCCTCAAGATCCTTTTCCTCATGGTTAAGCAAAGAATTTAAAGTCTGTTTTAAAAAATATTTCCCTATTTTTTTAATATTTTTTTTTAAACATTTCTCTCTTAAGTGTGGCAAAACCCCAGTGGAAACCATCAGCTTCATCACTTGGCCAGCCCATCCTTCGAGAAAGAGAACCAGGCTGGTGTCCAGCATCCCGCTCTAGTCACCATGACAACCTGATTGCACAGGACAGCGAAAGAAAAATCCTTCGGAAACCTCTGGAGCTGAAGAGGAATCTAAATAATTATCACCTTGGACTTCTTCTGTCTCCAGGGGCAACTGTGAAGGACCACGGTGACGCATGCTCTGATGTCAGCTCAGAGCCCCAACGAACCCACCACTGGAATTCGCCGTCAGCAGCTTCTGGCCGCATCCCGGGTGCTGTTGGTGTCACGCAGAGAATGACAATGAGCAGAGGAAAGGTTGGCTCCACCTGAGGACCTGAAGTGCTAATGAACGTTACCAGCTCATAAAAGAGCCTCCAGATTAATAACCCACCCCAAGCAGCGAGGGGTGATTGCGCAATAGAAATAAGAATTGCAATGTTGAAGGGAAAACAATTAGGTATGCTAATGAGCAAGTTCACTTCATTTGCATGGCATCATTTTGTTTTTTATCTTTGGATGCGATGTGACTAAAGACGGGGTGATGGGGAGAGCAGGTGACCTGTCATTTGCAAGCATTAATATTCAGGATGTTTGGCTGTTAAGGTTTAAAATGGCTTTTCTTTGCAAGCTGGTACAACACCAGTGTTGGACTGGGCACGGACTGGGCATGAACTGGGCACACCATTTCCCCCACTGGCTCCTGATGATGGCTCAGTCCTTCTCCTTTCATTTGCAGAGTGTATCTGCCCGAGGGATGATTCATCCACGCTGGGAGCTGGCACACAGGAGTCTTCTCTTCTGTGCTGGATTTGTTGATCCAATTCTGCCTTCAGATTTTAAAAGCACTGAGCTTTTTAACTGGAACAGAGGTCACAAGTGCGAGGTCTTTCTGCAGTGGTTTGGAACATCACTAATGATTCATTCATAAAATTCATCACATGGGTTATTTGTGTAACAAGTTCAGTGTCCTGGTGTGAGCTGGGCCAGAGCTGGTTCTGTTCAGCAGCTGGAACAGCGCTGGGGGTTGGGTTCAGCTGGGATTTGTTAGGAGAAGAACATTGATCACACACCGATGTTTGCAGTTGTTGCTGGAAGTTGAAGGACTTTGTGTTTTGCTGGTCTACAAGCCCAGTGCTGGCCAAGTGAGACCATCCCATTCAGACAATGTTCTGGAGTCACTGCAGCTGTTCCAGGCTAGAGCAGCTACATTTCAGGGCTGTGATGGTACCTCCTGGCCTTACAGGAGGTTCAGGTCTGTGCCCTCAGCCCTCACAGTTTGCTGGTTGAAGGGGCTGGTGGGCATCTTCACTGCAGTGCTTGGTTTAGGAGATGAATTTGGGGCACACCACAGCTTAGCTTCCTGCAAGGAAAGAGAAGCAAAGACCAGTGAATTCAGGGGAGCAGATATGTGTAGGAGAAGCCCAGGTGTGAGCAGACAGCACTTTGGTCATGGGAGCTGACTCCTTGCCCAGCCCACACTGAGGAAACTCAGCAGCTACAACATCAGTTGCATCATATATTTTTTTTAAAGCAAGCAGAAAAGTGTGAGTTGCCCTGTGCCCACTTCGTGATGCTCAACTGGGAAATCCCAAGGCTGTGGAGCAGAAATCATTAGATATAACATGCTAAAGTGACATTATTATCTATTACAGACTTTTTGCTGAATCAATCCATGGCAGAAAGTATTGTGTAGCCCAGAGCTATCAATGAGGAGAGTTCTCCATGGCATCCCTCTAAATTTAGTGGTTGGTTTTTTTTCCTTCTGCACAGACTGCATCTGCCAAAGGAGCCCGGAGGGAAGAGCAGGATGTGGATATTACAGGTGAAGGCGGTACAACCCTTCCCTGCTAAAATTTACTTTCTAACCAGTGTGTGAAGCACTTACTCATCTTTTCCCCCCCTCCACAGAAACTCAAGAGAAGAGCTGTAAAGGTTTTAGGGGAACCTAACTGAGGAGCAGGTGTGCACAGACTGCATCTGCCAAAGGAGCCCGGAGGGAAGAGCAGGATGTGGATATTACAGGTGAAGGCGGTACAACCCTTCCCTGCTAAAATTTACTTTCTAACCAGTGTGTGAAGCACTTACTCATCTTTTCCCCCCCTCCACAGAAACTCAAGAGAAGAGCTGTAAAGGTTTTAGGGGAACCTAACTGAGGAGCAGGTGTGTTCATCATCACTGGTTTTAAACCCTCATATTCTGGAGCTTTTCTGAGGAGGTGCCTGGGAAAGCGCTGCCCTTTGTGCCCAGGTCCCCTCTGCTCAGTAACTTCCCACCCTGTTTAGCAAATGGCTTTCCTTAAAATAGCATTTTTCCTCTGAGCTCAAATCTGAGCCACCACTTCACATCTAAGCCCTCAATGAACCTGCTAGGTAAGAATTGTCCTGTAGAACCACTTGCACACCCATGACAGTGGGAATGTTCTCCACTTGCCCCTCGGATACACACTGTGTCAGAGCAGAACCTGCTTTAATTATTGTTTGATGGACTAAGGTCCAGCTCAAACAGCATGGGGACACCTGGAACAAGCTGACAAACTGGCAGGTCAGGCATTGGTGTCACTGCACAACTCTCCAAATATTTCCTGAGACTCACCTACTTGCTCCTAAACAAACCTCACTCTACAACGTGGAGCAGAACCAGCCCTATTTCACTACTCCCAGCTTCCACAGAAGCTACTCACGGTCAGGGTAGAAGGGTCTCACCTTAGTGCATCTCATGACCAGTAGATAATGAAATGCAACAACCTTATCAATGCTACAGAACTATTATAAGATATAAACTTTCTTTAATAGTAGACACCACACCAAATATCACCTCAGCTCCTGTGGGCAAAGGTCCCTTGACCAGCAAGGGCAGGATGCCCAGCACTGGAGCTGAGCATCCACTCTGTCGTTCAACAGATGACAAACAACAACCTGATTGTTAATTAAGAGCTGATTATGTTCTGCAAGAAATTGCTACCAGGTGTTCTGGGTAAATAAAAGGAGAGGCTGGGCTGGTGCTCACCTTTAAGAGAGTTGGGGTAGAGGAGGGAGGGCAGGAGGGGCAGCTGAGTGCAGATGTTGGGCAATGGGCTCTGTAGGGAGATCTTTGTCTTCAGTTTTAAGAAAATCATATTTATTTTATTAGTGTTGTCTCCTGGCTACTACTGCAGGCAGGTACCTTTTTCTTTTTCCTTGGATTCTCTTCTCTGAGCAGATCTAAACATCCTCTGATGTTCCTGTCTTCCTAAAAGAACCCCATGAGGAATCAGGAAGCATAGCACAGGCAGCAGACTTGGGTTTAGCTGTGAGGAGAACCAAGAATGAACTAGATTTGGGGGCAGATGAAGGGCTGGTGTGGTGGATACCTCCTGGGTACCATTCAGCATCCCTACCTGTGTCACTTGCTTTCTCCCACCACATCTGAATGCTCAACCAGAAGATGGAGAACAACACCCAAAGTCAATGAGGACACATCTATTGGTCATATCCACCAGTAATTGCCTGTCAACCTGCCCTGCTGTGACATGGAGTCCCAAGGTATTTATTAAGAAGTTATCTTGTGCAGGGACGTGCATCAAATAGTTCTTTGTCATTCAAATGCTCAATATCTGCCCGTGTGATTTGTACATTATGGTGTCCATTTATCTGGGGTATTGCAAGGAAATCAACAGAACTTTTGGGGTTCTTGTTTTGTTTTTTGTTCTGGGTGTTTTTTTGTTGTTTTTTTTCCCCAAAGTGCCTGTATTGGGAAAAGCCAACTCCATTTATTTACCCTAAATCCTTGGGCAATACACCTGATGGGCTGCTTGCTGCCATTTAAATATTTATATAGAGCTATCAGCTGCTTGACCCATTTCCTTCTACATTAAATATCTTGTTGCTAAATCAACCTGACTTCTTCCTCCTCTGTCATGATTTAGAGCCAAATCCAAGAGTTTGCTGTGATTTGGGGGGGTTGGCTTTATATTTTACCATAAATAATCCTCTGGTGATGAACTTTTCTCACCATCTGATAGATCAATATTCCCCCAACTGTTGCTTTTTCAGAGTGAGAGCCCCACTCCTGGCCTCTCTGTGCTGCTGTGCTTTAATAGCCCTTTTGGGAAGCCTGCATGGGAAGATGGAAATTGTAATATTCTGTATTTCTTGGCTTTCATTATATTTTAATAGAATTTTTTATAGCTTTCCTGATTGGCTTTGAGTTGGTTTTTTTTTTAAATTTACTTCCCCTCTGTAATTTTTTTTCACCTCTGTCTGGAGGAACCAGCCACCTTCTGCAGCCTCTACCCCTGCTCTGCCCTGGGTTGTTTTTCATTCAGCTTCTCAAACTGATTGAGAGATCTTTTAACTTTGGGGTTATTAATGGCTTGGCAGGATCTGAGTGAGCATCTCCACAACAAATCCATAACAACCTTCTCCTTCTCTAAGCAGAGCTCACTGTACATGGGGTTTTTTCTTTTCTGTCCTCTATGGCACCTGTTATATCCTCACACCTTGACAAGAGGTGGATATTTTTTCCAGGGCTGATGCACAGCTGCTCCAATTTAATCATTGAAATAATAGAAAACTTAAAATAATAATGATATTAAAATAGTAATGATAATAATAGTAATAATATATGCCAATGAGTGACACCCAGTGCCATTGCTCACCACCCGCTGACCAAGCCCGGCCCGTTCCCAGATCACGATCCCGCAGGAGCCACAATCCCGACCCGAAACCGCAATCCCGGGAGAGCCAGAGCCCGAGCCAAAGCCAGAGAGAGCAAGAGAGGAAGAGCCCCTCATGGATCTCCTGCCCATGGGGGACAGGAGATGGAACAGCCCCTTGGCAGAGCCCAATGCCCATGGAGCTGATCCATGGCAATATTCCTGACCCCCTGAGATCTTGCGCTTGCAGATCAGCAAAACACAAAGTCCTTCAACTTCCAGCAACAACTGCAAACATCAGTGTGTGATCAATGTTCTTCTCCTAACAAATCCCAGCTGAACCCAAACCCCAGCACTGTTCCAGCTGCTGAACAGAACCAGCTCTGGCCCAGCTCACACCAGGACAGGGGCTGATCTGGGCATATGACCCAGGGGATCACTGGGACACCCCAAATGTTTTGGCTCTGTAACACTCATGGGAGCATCTCAGTACCCCAACACCAAGAGCAAGTTGGATTTCAAGTATCATTTTCCCAACTCAGCAGTGGACTTCAGCCTGAAAACAATAAGTAAATTGGGAAGTGCTCACACTGATGTTTATTACACAACCATTAACTAAAAACAGCCACTTTATAACCTTCATAAACCAGATTTTGGGAAGAAACAGTAATACCCACCTGTGATAAAAGCCCATTGCACTGGGCTGCAACTCAGTTACGTCACAATCAGTGGGAAAAGTTATATTTTATTAATTTTGCTGAAAATGTCTGGTAGTCTCTGCCTAATGAATACTAATCAAACCTTTAAAGCTCATTTACCAACTACCTCCAATTAAAGGCCAATGAGAGGCATTACTGACAGAGCACATCCCGGCGTTACCGAAATAGCTCCTTTGTTTATGGCAATAATTGCAAAATAAAATCCAGCCATGGCTCTGTATTTATAAATTCAAGAGCTATTTGGGTCTGTGTGCGCTCTTCTTCATGTGTAATGAAGGTTATAAAAGGAACAAGCATCTTAATGTAAAATACAAGGAAAACTCTCAACCTGCATGAAATTGGAGAAATAAGATGTTGTGAGTCAGTGATTTACTCGGATTCTGTCCCCCCTAAAGTACCCGGGCGAGGATGCAAACAGGATGTGGGAGGATTTGGGGATATTTCTGAGCAGGTGCTCTTCAGCTGGAGCCCACTTTGGAATAATTGACACCTGGGGGTTTGTGGTGGGCAGCAGAGATGCTTCTGCAAAGTGGCTTTGGATTTACACCATCATTGGGGCCAAATTGATCTTCTAGCTTTTTATTTATTTATTTATTTATATTTTGTTAAAACCTTCAAGAAAGTGCTGGCCAGCAACAAAGAGGTTCTGCTGCTGTGTTGAAGACCTTCAACCCTACCTTCCCTTGAGGTTTTCATTATGGGACACTGATGGAAGAGCCCAAACCACTCTGCTACATAGGGTGATGGTGCCCAACATCCCCTCCCTCTGGCTTTCTAAGGGCTGGGGCAGGAGAAACTGTCCTTAAGCCCAAACCTTGCAATGAAAGGTTTCCAGTTAAGAGCTCTCTGCTTCCTTTTATTTTCAGACTTGAGTCACTTTGATGTTGTTTCATCTACAAAGACAAACAGATACATCATCAGTTGACAATTTATTTTATTTTATTTTTTGCTTTAGACCAAGAAACAGCTGCAGCATAGAGCAGTTAGTGGGGTCTTGAGGGCTCCAGTGGCTGTAAGGAGTTGTCAGAGGTGTGTGCACAGCTGGGTCTGGGGATGTCCTGTGTGGTGTGATGGGCACAGGGGATAAATATGAGCATCATCAAAAGAGTGAAAATCCCATTGCATTTAATCATGGAGCTGAACCCTGAATCCAGAAGAACGATCCAAAATTTTATTATTTGTCTTTTACTGAAAAATATCCACTGGGCACTTGGATTTGTTTTCAGGGCTTTGGAGGCATCTCCCCAACATCTGTCTCCCTGCTGCTTCCCACGTTCCAGCTCTAAAGCTGTGCTGTCCCACCAGCGAGGCATTGGTTCTCATCTGCTAGCGAAAGGATTCACCTCCCCCAGGTGAGGGAAAGCAGACACACGGGGTTTTCAGCAGCAGTTTCATCATTTTCTTTCATTTTTAATTGATTTCTCTCATTCCACAAAACCACTGTTTTCAGGTTTCTGCTTTAAAACCCCAACTCACCCGTCCATCCCTCCTCTTCTCTCCCCTAGTTCAGACACCACCACCTGTCACCCGCTGCTCTATGAGGGCTCAATCTCTCAAAACACACATATCACCCCAAAACTACTGCCAGCCACAGCTGGGCTGTGGTGAGAACATCCCTGAGAGACAGCTGGATCTTGATGAACAACATGAGACCCACCAGCCCACCCATAACAGCTGGAGTGAAATGGTTTGATAAATCTGCAGAGCTGATGTGTGCAGCAGGGATTTAATCACTTAGTATTATTTTTTTCTTCCAGGATTATTTATTAGTTCATTACAGAGCTGTTTGCTTCTCACTCAGGAACCAAAGCCAACGTTCTTCATGTATGTGTGTGATTATAAGGCCATTGAACTTTGTGGAAACCCCATCAGCAAAGATCTGGCCCCAGGTATTTGTGCAGTTGAGGAGGAAAAAGAAGCAGCGTTTTCTTGTTTGTCTGTGGATCTCGGGAGTCTGGTGGGGTCTTGTTGCTGGATGTGGCTCTTGGACATGGTCACATCCTCCATGGAGCTAGAGACTTGTGCCACCAAAATCTCCTCCAAGCTATTCTGAAATCTTAAAATGCTGATTGACACCACTGGGACTGATCAGGAAATCCTGGATAAAGAGGGAGGAAAGTTTTGCTTTGCTCTCGTGGTTTGGGTTTTTTGGGTTGTTTTGGTTTGTTTGGTTTTTGTTTTTTTTCATTCAATGAATTCTTTTGCTTCAGAAGATTTTGAGATGGGAGCACTGTTGAGAAACAAGAAGCTGAGGTACCACACGTAGAGATGGCAGCGTGAAATGTTTCAGGGCAGAGTTTACAAAATTTGATTGAATTCCCGAGAGGTTCTTGTCCCCCAACCAGTATTTTTTAGCACATGCAGAACTTTGATTAGCCAGCAAACCTGTCCTGGGATGAGCAGCAGAAAGCTCTGACACCTCATCATGGTCCTGGTGCATCTTGTACATGTCCTCACTGAGGTGTGGAGTTGGGTCATTCCCATGGCAACGTTGCCAGTGCTGGACCAGGGAAGGTCTATGCCACTCGTTAAGTCGTATTGACACTAATGACATAATTAGCTGTGTTAAAAGTCATGCCTGGTAGCATCTACTTTGTTTCCAGGGTGACTAAAACACCAGAAGTAATGATGTCCAGCTGTGTTTCCATAAAGCTGCTGTCCCCAGCAGGAGCTGGGAAGAGGAGAGGGTCCTTCATGGCCAAGGGACAGGAGATGGATGTGGCAAACGTTTCCATCCTGCCCCCCAAACCAACAAAGCTGAGATCACCAAACCTCCCCCTGACAAAGGGAGCAGCTCCAGGCTGAGACCTTTCTTCCTTGGCTATCCAAGGTGGTGAGGAAATACATCAAGAGTTTGGTCACCAGGAACTCATGAGCAGGAGCCCAAACTTCAGCCTTCAGCTCCCCTGAAGACTAATTGGAAGAGAGGGAGATTTTCCAGTGAAAATCATGAGTTTTGTTATATTTCCCAAACACTGAATTGTATTTCATGTGATGGGGTTCCCCATGTAAAACCCTCAGGATGAGGCGTCAGCTCAGATGTAGACATTGGATGTGTAGGAGGGAGGATTTGGACACTTCACTTGGTGACATCCCAGCACAAAAACAGAGGTAAAAGAAGGAGTAAAACCAGGAGAAAAAGAAAATGAAAGTGCCAGAAGCAAAGTAGGTGAGACATGAACAAAAAGATGTTTTTAATCTAAGGATGTGAACAAGTTTTAATAAAGACAAATCACTCGATTTTAAACCTGAAGAGCCACCACACTTCCCATCTTAAAATATTTTCCCTTTTATTATGTTTTACTGTAGCTCTGCTTCACAATCTAACTTAATAACCTCAGTGACTCCGAGGGGAGCCAAACTTTTACCTTAGACACGCTTCTCCCACGGGTTTTCAGTAGTTCTTGTCCTATAACCTGTCTTCTTGTATGATCTTACTTGGAAACCATGGCAAGATGTACACATTTCAGTTCAGAAGGGACATAAACGTGCACCTGGATGTGTCTCTGTGGGCAGCCTCCGTGGAAGCTGTATGAAGCATGTTCCTGGCTGGCCCGTGGGATGGAAAGAGTTCAGCTGCTCTTGTTTCTTAGGTTGGCCATGAGGAAAAGGTTCTTGAGGCAGAGGGTGGTGGAGCACTGGAACAGGCTCCCCAGGGAGGTGCTCATGGCACCAAGCCTGACAAGATTCCAGTAGCATTTGGCCAAGGCCCTCAGGGACATGGTGTGAATGTTGGGATTGTCCTGTGCAGGGACAGGAGTTGGACTCCATCATCCTGGTGGGTCCTTTCCCACTCACAACATTCAATGATTCCTATAATAAGAGTTGAGAAATTCATTGACTGAATAAGTTATTTAATGAAAGGACTAATCAATGCAATAAATTATTGAGAGTTCAGTATTAGACCAGCTGTGCTTGTCCCACACCATTAAATTTGACAACTACGATGCTGTTTCCTCTGGTCATCTTTCTCCCTCTTGGTTGAAAACATGACTGAGGGTTTGGGCTGGAATTTACAGTTCAATCAACTTCTAAAGCAGTGTAAGGAGTTGTTTGTACTTTAATATGAGGAGTTCATAGCTCTATTTTTTTTTGATCTGATGGGATATCTAAGCTGTTCAAGGCAGGTGATGAATCCAGACCCTTCATTGGAAAATATAATTACCTGGGAACTGGAAAATGAAATATTGGCTGGGGAAAAAAGGGCTTTTGGAGAGCAGAGCTTGTGAGGGACCAGGGCTGCATCTCAGTGGGGTTTGCTCTGCCATCTGTATTCACATACACCCAGCACACAAGGAAAATATAATAAAAAAAAATACAATAAAAAATTATTAAAGGAGAAAAAAAAGGGAAAAAAAAGGAGAAAAAAATGGGAAAAAAAGGAGAAAAAAAGACAAAAAATGAAAACTCTATACTGCCCAGCCAACACCACAAGTCAGGAATTTCTGAGCTCTCACATGCAGCTAAAACCTCCGGTATGTTCTTTCCCCTCCACCGGAGGGACCACAGGATCTAACAGTGTATTGACACCTCCAGGAAGAAAGAAAAATATTGTCTTGTCCTTTTTAAAAAAATCAGATTGAATTAATAAGCAGCAGTCCAAAACTCAGCTCATGAAACAAAAAAACCCAACCAACCAACAAAAAACCAAACCCAAACCCTCCCAAAACCAGAAAAATCCAAGTACGCCCTGAAATCTGTGATGAACGTGGTTATGTGACCCAAAAGAAAACTCAGAGTCTGTAGGAGTTTCTCTGACCTTGGTCCAACATCATTGGCATTGGCCGTGTTCATACTTGACAGAAATCACAGACTGGTTTGGGTTGGAAGGGACCTTAAAGCTCATCCAGTCCCAACCCCCCTGCCAGCAGCAGGGACACCTTCCACTAGACCAGGTTGCTCAAAGCCTCATCCAGCCTGGCCTTCAACACTTCCAGGGAGGATCAACCACAACTTCTCTGGCCAACCCGGGCCAGTGTCTGACCACCCTCACAGTGAAGAACTTCTTCCTAATATCTCACCTAAACCTGCCCTCTTCCACTTTCAAGCCATCACCCCTTGTTCTCTCACTCCCTGCTGTTGGCCAAAGTCCCTCCCCAGCCTTTCTGGAGCCCCTTCAGGTACTGGGAGGCCCCTGTAAGATCTCCCCGGAGCCTTCTCTTCTCCAGGCTGAACAGCCCCAACTCTCTCAGCCTGTCCTCACAGCAGAGCTGCTCCAGCCCTCGCATCATCCTGGTGGCCTCCTCTGGACTTGTTCCAGCTGCTCCAGGTCTCTCTTGTGTTGGGGGCTCCAGAACTGGACACAGTACTCCAGGTGGGATAAATATGTGTCTAGATTCATGGGAATGTGCAATTCAGCGTAGACAAAATGTACTTTTAGGCATATGTAAAGTCAAATAATTCATCAAGTTAAGTATGAACTTTATTTACCCAGCAGACTGGCATGGTTTCATTATATAAATATATATATCGAGGCACTTCAAATGTGAGGATTTGACACAAACCTGTTTGACAAGGAGCACGGACCCATTCAGAGGGATCAGAGACATTCACGAGAACCCGGTGGTTCGGCGGAGCAGTGGTACATCCCAGTTGGTGTTTGATTGACCTAACGAACCAGAACTAAACCAACCTTGAGCACTTTTGCAGTTACAGAAGAAATCTGCGTGCTGAGTTTGATGTCCAACCGGAATCACGACGGTATTACGAGCAAACCATACGTTCAACAAGAATGTTGTTTTAATGATCGCTCCCCGAATACCCAAAGGCACCAGTCGACACCGTGGACTAATGACCTACAAATCTGTCTGATTAATACACATTTTTCAGCATTACAATATTTTTCGACAGCTTTAGATGGCACGTTAAGTGAAATCCTTCTTCTTTCATCGGCAACAGGTTTGTCCTGTTTAGTTTAATAGAAAAAGGTATCAAACAAAAACTGAGCCGTGAGGATCGCGCTGACCGGCCAAGCTCTCTCTGCTCTCCTTTCTCCAGATATTCCTACAAATAGTATTGGAGATGCACATGTGTGACTCTGAATTCATGTTGCTGTAACTCCTCTAGCATCAGTCAAATCACACAGCTATAAAATTGAAGTCAGGCGGTGGTAAATCAGCCCCATCACTCCACAGATCTGCAGGCTCAGCCTAACGCCACAGACGATACAACATCTTGACCGAGGACAATTTTACGTTGCAAAAAAAACCCCAACCTTTGTCACGTGTCAAGTATAAAGCTCACAAATTACATTTTAAAGGAACTACCATAAAATATATGCTTCAAATAGACCTTTTTACAACATAACACAAAATTCAAATGACATTTTTTTAGGAAAGCACTTGAAACTTTTAACACTTAGGTCCTGACAACATTAGATTACTTGAAGCTGTAAACCTCAGGAAGTTTTATGTGATGAAATAAAATCAGCATTACAATTTCCAGGTATTATAATTATTGAACAGATTGAAACAAGGAGATAGAATTATAATGTAAACATGAAGCTGAGGAGACTGGTACTGAGAAAACTCTCTCAATTCATTGTCAATTTACATCTGCACGTGGTAAAATTGGTGACAACCGGAGAACAGGTGACGATATTTTCATCTCACATATTGACATCAGGGTCTGCAAGCAGCAGTCCATACAATATCATCCCCTTTCTAGTATCAGTTTAAAGAATCACCACTACTTTAAAAAAACCCCTCTCCAGGTCAAACGCTGCTGCCAGGTATCAATACAACATCTGGAAGGAAATATTTCAACCCATCAGATTTTGTTAATTGCCTGGGTACGTGTAGACACGTGAGATTTTATATATAAACCTCACTTAACCTTCAAGATTGAACTACCTCAAAGTAAGAAATACAAGACCTTTAGCAAGAAATTTCAAGGGTTTATTTATACCTGAGACATTTTTGCATATTGATGTGTTTGTACCTTTACCTGCAGGTACTCACCTCAGTCCTTTCCTGTTTCCCAGGGTCTCACACAAAGCCTGTTAGAGTTAGGTGGATTCTGCCCACTAACTCCACGGACTTTGGCTGAGTCCTTCCTTATCTAACCTGGATGTATAAACAGAGATGTAATGGAATTAAACATATATCTATTTAAATAAACAGTTGCTGTACAAGCAGACAGGTTGATTTCTACAAATCCAGAGCTAGTTCCTGAAACTTTTCACAATGTCTAATTCAAAAAAGAATTATAATCCTTTACACAGGGTGATACACGCTTCTACTTGTTGGATAAAAACCAACTTATTGAAATATTCCTCCAGGTAACGGATCATTGGCTATACATGAAATTTTGAAATGCTCCTTCTTGGCTGTTTCCTGGTTCTTGAGAAGATCAACCCATTTCTTCCCCTAGCAAACAAGGAAACCAGGAGTGGAGGAGTAATAAATTGATGTGGCTACACAACATGAAGGTCACAGATAGACTGAGACTTTCAAACAAATTTAGGGAGTTTAGGAGCCCAGTTCTGCCTGAAACTCAGGGCATTTGGATGTCTGATTCCTGCAGATTCACCACAAAGTCCCAGCTGTGCCCAGTCCAGCTTTTGGTTCTTCAGCCCTATGGATCACACGTGCTGTGGTGAAGCACAAGCATTAGCCAGGACATAACCTACGTAAGGCTCTTACAGAATTTCACAGTGCTACTTCATTTGGCAAATACCAAACTAAATTTAAAAGTTCCCTAAAGCTCATTTTAAAAAATAAATAAATTAAAAAACTCCACCATGTTTCACTCCATTTTGCTTCTGGCAAGGGGAATTCCCTAGAAGTGCTTCCATGCAAATATAACGTTATCATATTTGATAACATAGCAATTAAAATCGCTGATTTTATTCAATAGAATTCAACCAATGGCAAGATACTAGTGGAAGTGAAATAAAGTGCGTTTTTCAGACACAGAACTGGACAAAATTGAAAACTCAGCAAACATAATAGTACTGTATCCATGACAGACATCACAGAATTAACCAAACACACTCGTTTACCCTCCTTATGTGGCAGACACATCATTTTTTGCTCTATATTTTTACAGAAAAGAGTTGATTTCAGTGACAGTGGTCAGCAAAGTTGTCTTTAAACAGCTCTTTGTCCTACTGCACGGGCATATGACGGGGAGAAGGAAAGCTACATTGTGCAGGCAGGTAGGACATACAGACCTTAGAAATGTTTGATTTTAAAATAGTGGAACGTAGCATATTTCTGTGTAAAATAAACCAAACGCTCTTTCCCAAGTAGTAGAAATTTCTAAGACCTGACACCTGTGGTAAATAGATGAACTGTGGTCAGTGTTTTCACGGCTGACAAGGAGGACACGTGGTGATGGACCGGCAATGAACTCCTAATACCACGCAGTGATGCGTTAAGCATCAGATGTAAGAAACTCTACCACTTGCATTACCAGTTGGATGCTCTAAATCTCCTTTTCATTGCTCCTCCTGCTTGTACCATCCTCAGCATCTAAACTGGAGGAGTTTTGGTGAGAACACCTTCAAATCCATCTGTCCCAAACCTGCTCGTACTGAAGCAAACGGTGCACAGCTCTCTGACCTTGGGTGCTACAAACACTTTGCGACCCCTCGCTGGAGTAGTCAGGGCAGATGTTTCCCTCTCTGTAATTCAGGAGCTCTCTGGCACGGTTGCCATCAGCATCACAACATCCATGGAGCAACTGGCATGGGGAGGCACTTATGTGACATGTTTAAAACTTCTCTTTGGTAAACACTCACACACCCCAAACCTTGTAACTAATGTTTTGCTTCCTGATAGTAAGAGAAATCTTCATTTGCTACTAAGTGTATGTGCTCAGGTATCTCAACATATACAGCACATTGCTACTATAAAAGACCTTTTTTTTTTTCAAATGCCACTGCCAAGGTTGTGTTTTAATTCACCTAAAAACAACACAGTCCTGGGCTTTTTGGGTTTGTTCCTGACTTTGTTTATTATGCATTGAAGCATCTCTGATCAATAACAAATTAGCAATAGAAAGCAAGCCCTATGTGCTCAATTTTCACCTTCTTCTCATTCTGTTACCTCGCTTTTCAAGACCGGTTTAATCAGAATAGTTGTGCCTCTTACAACCTGCATTATCTGTGAGGCAGATCCTGGGGTTAAGCAGCCAAATCTCTCACTCAGATCACTGGAAATTTTGGATACACAGAAATGCTGAGTCTGTTCTTGGTAGGGATGATTCCTGCTCACCATTACTAAACACCACTCTAGTGAGGAGAGGGACCTCACGTCTCCAATGGGAGCTGAACACTGATCAAACCAGAACCTGTAAAGCAGAACTCAAACCACCAAGAGACAGCCCACCAATGTGTATTTTCAAAAGGTGCTGCAAATAAATGTTGTCAGAACTGCATGGATATAACTGATGGATGATCTGCTTTAATGTACCTACTACACTGTCACTTCTAAAACCAGGCATTTCTACTGAGAGGTATTTCATTGGCTTAATTTTTCATTTCTACTATTTAAATTTTGCTTAAGAATTTTTTAGAGCCCAGAACTTAGTGCATTTCGTTTTATAAAATTACAATAATTTATCTTTTTCTCTTTTCATTGAAAAAAAAAAAAATATATAACCCAAACACATGTAAGGATATAAATACATCATAAATAATGACAACCATTTCACTTATTTTACGATCTGTTTAACAACGATTTAGACGTGGATCAACCAAATAACTTTGGCAACTTGCACAAAAAAATATGTCCTTAAATCAAGAGGGATGATAAGACTTGCTTTAATGAGGCTTTTATTACGGGGAGAACTGGAAAGAGAGAGGAGTGTAAGTGCTGAGGAGGTTCTCGTGTTCCTAAACCATGCTGCTTTGCATTTGTATGTGGAATGGGTATGGCTGGTAGATGATAGGTGGCTGTCCGTGAGCAATGTAGTAACTGCTGAAGTTTCTGTCACTGATATATGGAGCAGGCTGATAATAGCACGTCACATTGGCTGCGTTTGGGATGATATTTTGTTCTCCGAGCACTTTTAAAGCCAGAATTGTGATCATATTGAGAGTTTGTCTTCGTTCGTGTCCCATGAGGCAGACTGTGCTCTCGTTTACAACTCCACGCAGAGTCATCAAGTAGTCATACTTGCTTTTCTCTTCCCCAATGAAGTGGTTGCGCAGATACGACTCAATTTTCCTTTGCTGCTCAGCAACATCTGGAAAATCAATGAAGAATCTGGAGCACATGTAACGTTCCAGAGATTTAATTTCAGCCTCATCCGCTGGTTTAAAGTCACGAACCAGGAGATTGCTGTACTTCAGGAGGCCACCTCCCCTGATTTCCTCTGGGTTCCTCGTGGAAATCAGTTTGTATTTCAAGTGGTCCATTGCTTCGTTGAAGTCTCCGTACATGCTCTCGGCGATGACAGTGGGGTGAGAGTCTTCTGTCAGTTTGCAGTCTGTTGCTCTGTAAACGTTTAAGATGGAGTCCAGGACGATTTGGAAGGAGTCCACGCTGAACTCAAACTGCCGTCTGAGCGAGTTGACAAACTTTAACTCTACGTTCTTGCCGCTGTTGTTTGACAGCGAGATGAGACTCCAGCGATCGTGGTCGGTAGAGACTTTGACCATCTTCTGCACATAGGCATCTTTCATGGTCTGAGCAGTGATTTTTTCCTTATTAACACATTTTGGCAAGAAGTCTAATAGGCAATTAAGAACGGCTTCCTTAACAACCTGGAACTCGAGCTCGCTTGGAAGTTCCACCCCAAAAATGATGTCTAGGTCCTTGTAACTGGTTCCGTTCTGCTTTACCAGGATGTGACTGGCTGTCGAACCGTTCAGGCGGATATCTCTAACGTTGATTTGCTTTTCAATGAGTTGTTCCTTTACCATGTGAATGATATCCTTTGGCTTTACATCCAGTGTTGGAAAATTTCCTCTCCCATGAATAGGTATGACCTCAGCTAAAACTTGATCCAGGATTTTAATCTGATCCCAGGTGAGACTACTAAATCTGTGGTCTAAATCCTCGGTCATTGTGATGTCAGTTAGTTAACTAGGGAGAAACAGAAATTAAGAGGCAAAAGTTAGAACTTGCTCAAACACAGGAGAGTCTGACATCTCACTAGGTTATAACAAACATGTACCTTCCTTCCTGGGTGCAGTGACAAAGCAGTTCCTTTTACAGAGGCACAATCCCAGTTAACAGTCTGAGTCAACCCCTGCACTTGTCACAGGCTTTTAATTGAATTCTAATGTACTCAGGTTTTAATCCTGCTGAGAAACCACTGTGTTATTATATAATCCATGACTCAAAGTAAATGCAGTAAACCATATAGACTTCATTTCAAACTACTCAAAGATTCATAACATGAAATACTTGGTGGTTATAAGGAAACTCCAAATAAATTTCGCCGTGAAGAGCTAAAATGAACCAAATGAACAAATTTGTTCTTTCTGTCCTGTCTAGAAATCTCTGTCTTCAGTGACTTGAATACTTAAAACTACCAAACCACCAGGAAGATATTCTAAAAAGCAGGAAAAAAAAAACATGCTCATTGTTCATCTAGCCATGTGCCTTGGATGGACTTTGGTCTCTATGGATCATCTATACGCACGCATCCTTCAATACGACTGGTTATGGTGTAAGGATGGGTGTTATACCATGACACAGAAAATCTATGAAACCCCATGCAGGTAGATGGCTGTTTCTCAGAAGGCAACACTAGGACCTGCTGCCCAGACACAGCTGTGTCACCCAGCCAGGCTGATACAAAGCTGGAGTTTGGAAGGATGGAAGAAAAGTGACTGGAGATCACAGAGTGGAGCATCTCCCTGCTGAGGAAAGGCTGAGGGAGCTGGGGCTCTTTAGCTTGGAGCAGAGGAGACTGAGGGGTGACCTCATTAATGTTTATAAATATGTAAAGGGGGAATGGCATGAGGATGGAGCCAGGCTCTTCTCAGTGATGCCCAATGGTAGGACAAGGGGCAGTGGGTGTGAGCTGGAACACAGGAGGTTCTGCTTCAACTTGAGAAGAAACTTCTTTCCAGTGAGGGTGCCAGAGCCCTGGGACAGGCTGCCCAGGGAGGGTGTGGAGTCTCCTTCTCTGGAGACATTCAAGACCCGCCTGGACACCTTCCTGTGTGATCTCATTTAGGTTCCTGCTCTGGCAGGGGGGTTGGACTGGATGATCTTTTGAGGTCCCTTCCAATCCCTCACATTTTGTGATTCTGTGATTCTGTGAGATGCAAAACCCAGGTGGTGTTCAGGTGTGATCCGAAGCGGCTCGGTGAGTCACCAGCCATGTGAAAGAAGTGACGCTCGGGTATCTGCCAACACTGCCAGTGTGCTGCTGAAACGTCCAGAAATGTTTCTGCAGACAGATGGCTAAAACATATTTTTTTCAGCTGAAGCTCGAGAATAAAAATAAAGTAAAGCCATACTGAGTAATAACACCAGCAAAAAGTCCACACTGTTGTTTCTCAATCAGTAGTGATGACATATGGATGTTGGCACATATTTCCCTTCCTTTGCCTTCAGATTCCACATTCTGTATTTTCATAATTTCAAGTAACTTGTGAACCAACAAATATCTTGGGAGTATTACAGAGCTGATTTTCACATATTTCTACTACAGTTCCAGCTCTCAAGCAAGCCAATCAAAAGCACATGTAAATTGAAGCACCTTTCTGGCCTATTTACAATGAATGGAACTAATCCCATGTCGGAAGTGAAACGCACACTTTAAAAGTTGGCTAAATCAGGATCCAAATTGGGAGATTATTTGTGACTGAATTGATGCTGTGAAGGTCTTGGATTCAATCCTATCGTTCTGGCATGACCATGTTCTTCCTGGCATTGTTTACCTAGGATGTAACTCCAAATCCATGTAAATAGATACATAACATGTAAATAGGGATATATTTATATACTCACATTCCTGGACAAGGCATTGAGAAGACAGGACATTTGAATTGAAAGGGAGAGAAATTGCCAGCCGTGGTAGTGCCCACTTTACATGCCTAGGACTTCACCATTAGCTAGTGATTATTATGATCCATGCTTATTCTTTTACCACCTCAAACTATGATTATGAAAAACTTCCATCCATCCTTCATAGCCCTTATGACACCCCAGTACATTTTTATGATCAAAAAAATAGCTGTTACTGAAAGGTGCTGTGAAATCTGGAAGTAGCACAACACTGGGTGGAGGGAGAAGGTTGGGAGGAGAGGTTCTTGGATAAAATTTTTTGCTGCCACGTTTGTCTTCTGTGTTATTAATACATCAAATTATAGTGGAACAGATCTAACTATCTACTAGCAAACTTACAGTTGTCAGAATTGTTGTAAAACTAGTAGTTTTTGTTATGTGATTTGACTGATATTGCAAAACTTTGAGAGAGCTTTTCAAGGTTAAAGCTGTGATGTAAAAGAAAGGGTTTAGAGAAAGGAATGACAAAAAATAATCCCTTATTTTAGCAGGGTCCCTGTTCAAACATTTTTTGAAATTCAGAAGATGCAAGTGCCCCAGAATAAACTGGGAAATCCTTCCTTTTCAGTTATTTTTAGTTTTAGTTTTTAGTTATTTTCGATTTTATTGCAATATACTGAGATTTAAAAATGACAGGAAAAGGTAATGTCATGAAATATTTCTTTTGTGTTGAAGAGTCGTACCTCAAAATGTCCTTTCTCTAAAGTGGTTCAGTGATGCTTTGTGAGTTCAGAACCTCAACATTAATGTCTGAGAAATGTCTTACGACAAATACTAAGAATTCTGTGCTGAAATAATGCCTTTAACTTTGACAAGTAAGGAAAATGCCCTAGGAAAAACAGGAATTAAGTTGTCAAGAATATCATTAATTTACAGATAGACCTAAATAAACTTTTAAAATTATTATTATTTACTAATTTGCTTCCAGATTGTAACTCAGGACACATCCCTGCACTTTCCTGGAATGATTTTCTCTTGTTCTTTTCCTTAACCTTGTCTGGTAACAGGAACAATTTCAAGCAATATTATAATCATTAGGAGCCTTATTTCTTAAAGCAATGGCAAATTTATTTACTGAGGTGCTTGGGCTAACATCAAGAGTTATTATTAATGCAAGTAAGCCTCAGTTACAATAAATCATTAGCAGTATTGAGGCTATAATTAGTGAAAGCCTTGCAAAAGACAAGAGATGAAGGGATGGAAGGGGAACCATAGAGGTGACGCAGACTGAGAGCTCTTACTCACCTGCACCCTCAGCCTCAGCCTTCGCCAGGTCTGCCCTGCTGCACCCTGTCAAAGAATTCAGTTTCTGTAACTTAAAATTTAAAATATTACTATAAACTGCAATGGACCCTCAATCCTGCCTGATTTAAGTATTCTGCCAGATAAACCGATGAGGAAAAGTAGTTTTCAGGGTGTTTTCTTCTACATACACTGGCACAGAATAAAATGGATCAGACCTAGTCAAGTTTTGTGACATATCCTTATTACAAGGTTAGAAAAATATTTCCCTGATTCAAGTTCCAGCTTGTCCTTGAGTGTTCACCTTCAGCTGATGAAGTGGTTGCAATGTGGAAAAATGTTCAGTTACTGTGCGTTCATTAAACATAGTTTTGATAATTTTCATTATTGATCTTTATATTGAAATTAGAGGCACTAATTTTCTCCAGCAGGGTTTGGAGCAAACAACTATGAGTTTGGTTTTACGACGATGCTAAAAGATTTAGCTAACCACCTCTTAGCTTCATCACAAGTAAAAATAAATCTGGCTTTACATCTGGATGAAACAAACCTGCCACGCTGCTGATAGCTTTCATGTTCCACACAACTCTCACAGAAACAGATCCTTACAGTCTAGGGGACAGTCTCCCCAAATTTAGCTCATATTTTATCGATAAACTGTTTAAGATTCTCTTTTTATAGACTCTATAATGTTCCTTCAGTGTATTTTCAAAGGGTGCTGGCGTTCTCAAGCAGAATACATCTGAAATAGTTCTGGTGCAGCTGTGTCAGCTCCACCCTCTTGTCTTTGCTTTTATCTGCTCCCCTATTTGTCTGTTGTACAACAATTATATAGAATACTTTACTCCTCTGATTGTCTTTACTTTGTTTGCACTTGGAATGGGTTGCAAAGGGACCTTTTACAGAGCAAGCAAAATGTCTTGTCAGCTGCTGTAGTAGCCTTGCTTTTGCTTTGAGCAGAGATACCCAAAGTCACTATTGCACCTCTCCCCTTAGATCTCTGTCTCGGTTTTGCTTACACACATTATACACATTACTAATGATTTCCATGATCTCTTGCTAAAGCTTTATTTTCATTCAAAGATGGATTTCTCTATTAAGCTGGACATTTTGAAGTATTTTGTACACTCACTGGCTTAAAGACTGCAGCTGGCATTAGCTCTGGAGGTAAAAATGTCAAATGTGGAAGGAGTCTCGGTCATAATTTAGAAGCGTATGAGACAAGTGGAAGCAGTAAAGCATCTGGGGCCTCCTAAATGGGGACATATTTAAAGCAGTTTGACAGTGTTTTTCATGAGTTTTTCCTTCCATTAATGTTAATGCATGCAGTGAAGATACAGTTTATTTATCCTGTTATCATGAGATAACGCATGAGTTGCAGAAGTTTTCAGTACAGTTACCATCTAGTTACCCTGAAATAAAAAATAATAACTCAAGACCATATGCTCTTCTGTGAGATAAGGTTGCACGGCGTGCAAAATACACTTCAGCAGAAAGCACTTTGCCTGGACTATGCCACAGAATATCACCTTCAAGGGCAGAACAAGTAAGCAGAAAAGAAGAGTTTATCAATAAAAAGGTGTCCTACCTTTTCTCCAACCCACCCCAAGGAACAGGGAAAAGCAAGAGAGTCATGTACCAGCTTGTATCACTCCTTCTCCCAAATGAAAAGGATTTGCAGAGCAGTACAAGCCAAGGACAGCCATATCCTCCTGTAGCACAAAGCTGGGAAAAGGAACTGAGCAGCCTGCACCTCTACTGGAACGTTACAGGATATTGGCTTGATGAGCTGGGTGTTCTCAGGAGGGAGAAGATAACTAAGGACTTTAATTTGGGCGACCAGTATGAATATGTAATCCATGTTATGTCATCCTGGAGATTTGGGGTTTTTTTGGTTGTTGAATTTTTCCATCATGACTCAGGGTACACTCGTTCTCAGCTGCATGTGGATCCCCTCACAGGGTAACATTTTTCAAGGCCAGATATATTATGCTTTTGTATCAGCTCCCACAACACACGAGGTTCCTTCTTACACGGCCTCCACGTTCAAACAAACCAAGCCCTTGTACATAGCATGATATGAGGCGCTGAGGCACAGTCACTCTTCTCATTTGCTCTAAAATACTTTATTAACTGTAAAAAAAATTAGGTGTGATATGCAATATTGGGTCTATTTGGGGCTGTGGTCATCACTGAGAAAGTTATTGCTTTAGGTAAAGATTATTTGTACTAATGAATGCTATGGATTAACTTCTGAATAATATTTCCAGATAGAACATAAAATCCCACAGACTTACCGTGGCAGGACGATTGGCAAGCATGTATTTCAGCCCAGTTAATAGGATGACTCACTGGATCCTTTGGTAAAAATATGAATTGTCATCTTGTCACTGACAAAAAACCATGAACCTCCCAGGGAAAACTGCAGGAGGGAAAAAAAAAAATAAAATAAAAAATCAACAAACAATAACATTCATTTTGAGATAAATGTTAACTACCAGTCACCTGCTGTACATAATAAATCATGCATTACAACTTGGCAGCCCTGCAGAAAGAACAATAGCCTTTGAAGTCTGAAATGATAAGGTAAAAGCAGTGGAAAGGCACAGAAGTGCTCATAAAAACTACCTGGGTTGAGGGTCATGCTTAATCCTCTGCAAGGATGTTAACTAACTTGTTATTTCCTCCATGGGATTTTGCATAAGAACTAAATATTAGTAATAGACATGCAAATTAGTAGAGATGTAGTGAAAATGTAAAAAAAAATAATATAATTAATAACTCAGTAAAATTAAATATTCTGAATTGCATAGTGGCTTCATAGTCTCTCTAAAAATGCGTGCAGATGACAAGACTGTCTTGTTTCCAGGTTGTTGGTTCATTTACAGTAAGCCCAGGATCCAGCCTCTTGCTGGAATTTCCAGGCACTGGATGGCCCTTTGGCTAGCCAGGAATTGCATCTATTTTTGTAAATATTTGTATGCTCTCATAAAGGCATTTTTAAATATTTGTTTCTCATTTCCAAGATCTGCTGACAGCTAGGGATCCTTTTTTAGGTTTTCCTTCAAAGGCCTCCAGTCCAGCACGCCATCCTACAAAGTTCACAACATCTACACAAGGTTCCTTAACTATCCCCAGTAGGGTCTTGTCCACTGGATGATTTGATATATATATGGATTAATTCCTTGTTGCCGAGTTGTGTTCCACAATCTCAACTTTTATGCTGCGAGTATATATGCTTCTGAGTAAAGATAACTTTGCAAGTATGACTGGAGTGTAAATATATGCATCATCTGCAGGAAGAGCTGAAATGATAGCCCAAGGAGCTATGGACTGTAGTATTCATTTTATTAAGGATATTATAGATTTTTCCTCCACGCCAGAGCAGTCAGATTTTTACCGCTGAATATGCCAGTTTACTGCTGCCAGAAGCCCAGTACATGGTTTCCTCACTCTCTGCCCTGCTGTGCCAGGACCTGTCTGCAGCTTTCATTTGCTTTCCAACTCATAATGGGCTACTAATTAAATCGTGTTCCCTGACTTGCTCCCCAAATCCGTGCAGTGATGGCTCATGTTTGCAGCTGGGAATAAAGGGTTAAATCTGGCAAGGGCTGAGCTCTTCTTAGGCTAAAAATGAGAAGGCAGTTATGTCTTCAATGGCAAGGAAAAGAGGTTCTGGATTGCTTAGATAAAAGAGTCTCAGCATGTGAGTCTGGCCTCCTGGAGGAAAAGTCAGACAAGTAGATAATCAGTTACTTTAAAAAAATAAAATAAAATAAAAAAAATCATTTAGTCTTTTTAACAATGAACTCTTGTTATTTCTTTCAGTGCGAAGGTGGAAGGTTTCATGGATATATCATCTCCATTAATGGAGATATCATCATGATAGAATAGATTAACACTAGAGTAGAATAAATGGCTTCCCCTGGTGATATTTAGGGGAAGGAGAGAGAGACCTTTATATATATATTTTTTGTAGAGGAATACCCATCATTATCTAATATGTTCACAGAAGCAGTAGCTGAGATTGATGAAGTGCTTTGGCTGTTGGGACATTATTCTCAGTGGCTGCCTTTTATTGGCTCCATCCTTACAGGAGAACGTGCATCATTTCATCATTCTGTACTCGTGGTTTCCAAGATTTTTCTAACCAAAGTAAAAACAAAAGTAAAAACAACTATGTTGACAATTAACTTTTGTCTCAAAGATAATATTTTCCTGTTCTTTTTTTTTCAAAGTGTGAATTGTGATGATATGCACCAGCAAACTCATCTCAAAGTCTTTTACCCTTGTGTCTCTGTGCATAATGAGCAAAGGTCTCCAATGAGAACCAGCAGGTCCAGGAGACAAGGCATGGCTCTCCATCTGGGGTTCCCCCTCTGACACACCATGCCATGAACACTGCTTGAGAGCACGTTCCCAGTTGGTCACTGCTTTTGGGTGTCCCCACTCTCAGGTCCCATCATGAGGCATATTGACCCTCAAACCTACTGCATCTCCCATGGGCTTGGAGAGCATTGAGTGTTGCTTGGACTCTTCAACAAAGGGTTCTCAGGCACTGGAACAGGTTACCTAGGGAGGTGGTGGAGTTCCCAACCCTGGAGGGATTTACAAGATCGGTAGATGAGGTGCTCAGAGATCTGGTTTAGTGGTGGACAGGTACAGTTGGACTCAATGATCTTAAAGGTCTTTTCCATCCATATAATTCTATGAACAGCTGGCCCAGGGCATTTCAAGGTGATTCCTCAAGTCAAGAACGAGATTCAGGGCCCCTCTCCCCTCCCCACCGATGCTTGCCTCCCCCTTTTCTGCCTGCTAGCTTCCAAGAGCAGCGCATGATCGCTCTGCTTAGCTCCTCCGACTAATACCACAATCTATTTACTCACTTGAGATACCAGTGACTCAATCCAAAGCTCACTTATCAAAAACTCTCATTATTATGACTAAACTGCAGCAAAAGCAGGCAAGGTAAAGAATGAAACAATCCTCCTTTCCCATCTATTAACCATCTTCATAATTATCTCTCCCCTTCAAATGCCAGAGGAAGAAGGATGAGCTCTGCAGCGTGCCATTACAGTCCTAATTCTGGGCTGTTTTCAGGGGATTGAGGGCATTACAAAGTCAAGGTTTTCCTCAGCAACTCTCCAGAGGCTTCCTCCCCTCAGCTACACCAAGGGAAACTCGGCCAGTTCCACAAGTGGCAATGTCCCCAAAAACCTGTCTTGTGGGACGGCCTTGGTGATGAAAGCATCAGAGGATATCGCCAGCTCTGCAGCCATGTCTGTTTTGAGGAGGTCCCAACACAACACACACAGTAAATTGAATGGATTTTTTTTTAACTGATGATATAAAAACCCCTGTGCCTTGCAGGAAGCTGCATTTAGCTCATTCAATCAATGCAATGCTTTTTTTTTTTCTTCCTTTTTCTTTCTGAATCAGTAATGAGCCACTGAAGTATCGAGGGTGGATTTGGATAGTACCTCCAGTAGTACAATGGATTTGGAGAGTTTTCCTTGGGCTGAGCCAGAAAGCAGAAGACAAATAGATCTGTGTTCCATAAAGCCCTCACTGCATCACTCCTGCTCAGCTCTGCCTATTTCATAAAAGTATTTGCTATTAAGCAATTATCCTGTTTCACTCCAGAAGTATTTTCGTTTTCTGGCAGAAGAACATGAACTGTGGGCACAGGCTCCAGGTTGATTTGTTAAGCAGTCTGGGATCCCTTTGAATAAAGACTCTCCGTGACTGCTACAGCAAGCTGCGACTTTAAATTGAGTTGGGAAAAAAACTTCAGTATCCTGGGCCAGGTTTGGCTGCCCCCCTCCACAGAAATATGTCTTACAGAACTGAGAGGAAAGCAAGCTGGAGTCCTGTTCCAAGATTATGGTGTCTTCCACTCTTAAAATGACTATTTGTGTTCAGAATGTTAACATATAATTCATATTTTTATGAATTAATTTCCAGACTTGTATTAAAAAGTTACTCCCTGACTACACAACAGAGCAGTGGGATCTCCTCTGAGTGCTATTTGCCCAATTTTATGAGTTACATTGTAAAAGCGGGGAACAATATCTGAATTATTTATTAACTTCATAGTACTTGCTGCACAAGAGTTTATTCTGAATTCTGCATCAGCAAGAGCTCGGATTCCCCTAGAAAATAGCTTTTGGAGAGCTGAAATGTATTCTAGAGTTCTGTGGCAAAGTAAAACACCGCGTAACTCCACTCCAACTACATCAGGAAAAGGGATTATGGTTGTGGCACCAAGAGCAGGGTACTGCTCCTCTTTTGAGGTGAAAGCAGCATGAAATGGCTCTGTGCAGAGAGAAGATAAAGCATTGATCAACCAAAGAAAAAAGGCTAAGGCCCTGCAGCAAAAAATGTGTGTATTTGTGACTTTTCCATCGCCATCAATATCGCATCACGACCGCCACGCGGGTGACGACACCAATTTTTGAGACAGACTGAGTCAAGCTTTCTACCAGCAAATGTGAGAAAACATTCACCGTGACGTGGGATGGCAAGAAGACAGGACCTGCTAAATAAGCAAAGATCCAGCAGAAAGGGTAATGGAGAAGAAAATCAGCTGATGTTGACACAAAGTGACATCTGCTGCACCTGTTTGTAGTGTTTTATGGAGGAAAACCATTCTTTTTTTTTAATATGTACTGAAAGACACAGGTTTTAGAGCCATAAAAATATCTTGGCTAGAAAAAAATCTGAAATGATGGTTTATCTGCGAGCAATTCTGCAACATGAAGAAGCCATGTTCAATATTATGCTCAAATTTTAGAGTTATCTATGTTCTCCTTTTCCGTACTGCACTCTAACTGCACGGCAGTGTTGGTACGTTGCTGATTCCCTCTGGTATCTGTACTGATGCTTTGAATAATTATTTTTACAGAAAGATCATGGTGGCAAAGGAGAAAATCCAAACTCTAAGTTCCAAAAGATTTTTTTTTTTAATATTTTTTTTTTTAAGGCTTGAATCTGGCACAAATTCAGCTCTTACACCAGAAATTCCTCTGGTGTAAATGAGAGCAGATCTGGCCCAGTGCACAGCTGGGCGTCTGACTTCAGTAAGATAAATTCTGAGCTCAATTCCACTTTGTGGGAACCATCCCTCACTCCATGTTATCTATAGTTTGATGGTGAAATTTGACTTGGAGTTTGCCTACAAATCTTCTAACTGTTTGTTGAGCTTCATCCATTCAAACCAGTGGGAGTTAAACATAGGCATTTAAGACATATATGACATGTAAGACATATATATGTCTTAAATCCATAACACAAATTCTATCCCCATATACAGATGACTATCAAGCTACTGGGAATCCAACAAACACTGTCAATAACCCCAGGGTGACCCACCAAGAGCTGCTCAACATGAAAGGGGCAAAGCGAAGCACAAGCTACCAACGTTTTCACCCCTTGCTATGGCCAAGCACTGATGGCGCCAACCAAACCCATCGTGGAGGTGAGGAGCCCAAATTCCCACCCAGGAGTCCCAGAGCTACAGCCAAGGATGGAGTTTGATCATCAGAGCCATGAAGCAGGAAAGCCACGAAACCAATTTGGATTAGAAGCAGTTTGAAAATACGAGTAGAATTTCATTCCTTCGAGCAGTGTTAATTAATGAATGAATTTCCACTGCCAGCTTAAACGCTGCTTAATTTACTCTCCAAAATAACTCAGTCTCAATGTGATTTCAATGTGATCTTTCAAGGAACTCGGTCCACTTATCTCTCCCTGATTTATAGTGGGTTCATAAATTATCGGAACCTATTGCGTCAGCAGCTACTTCTGAACTTGAGCAGGAGCTGTTGATCCGCTCTCCAGGGCAGGAATTTAAGTTCAGGCCTTTGCTCACAAGCCTCAACGTTAGCTGTCTCTCTTTCTGGCAGCTGAATCATAATAGAGCACATAGTTCATACTACAGAGCTGTGTGTCTGATGCCTAATGAAGCAACACAAGGAGATTTCCTGTAAAGTTATGCCTCTGATGCATCGCTGAGCAGGGACGGTGTGCAAGCAACACCACCACCAGGTCAAAGGTCTGCAGCAACTGCAAATTAAGGGAATTATTGCTGCTCTCTTTAAACTAAAGCTGTGGGAATGCAAGAGGGCTAAGGTAGAAAAGAGCAGAAGGTAGAATCCAGACTCTGCTGTTCTCCTCTCCACACATCAAGCCCTTAGTCCTTACTCCTGCATGCTGCAGCCACAGCACAGAAGAGGACGAAAGGATATTCTTTTACATTTCGGAATGGGATGTACAAGTCACACCTGATTCTATAGTTTAAGGAGAACACGAGAGCATGAAATGTGGGAGAGTCCCTGTTCTCCATTTGTTATTAATTTCTTGGCCTTTAACAGTGATCCACATCATTATTCATACCCACCTTGTTGCTTTTTATGGGAGCCACGAACAAACTATGATTGTTAATGCTGCACGTGGAAGACAACGTGTACACCTGTGTAGCCAACCATGCTCTTTTTCAGGGAATAATAAATATGGTTAAAGATTTGCAGAGGCTTAACAGATGCACCAAAGAGACAGGCTTGTGCATGGGAGAAGGCAGTGAGCACGGGAGAGGGATT
The DNA here is from genome assembly GCF_000700745.2 of Antrostomus carolinensis. NCBI lineage: Eukaryota > Metazoa > Chordata > Aves > Caprimulgiformes > Caprimulgidae > Antrostomus > Antrostomus carolinensis. The sequence continues at coordinate 32,419 of NW_010338457.1, forward strand.
TCCTGGCTGGGAAGACACAGAATACTGGCCCTGAGTTGCTGGAAACTGCTTTTGCTTTGCATGCAGGTATACTTATTTGAAGAGCACTTCCAAATAGTTTAGGGCAGAGAATCCCAGCTCGCTCTCTGACTGTCCCCTCCAGGCTCTGACTTCCCTGGGGAGCATGAATGGCCTTTTCTGAACACCTAGAAAGGGCTGAAGATACCAGGGCTACTTCACACCACCTAGATGAGATGATGGAGCTTCCAGCATCTCATCAGACAGAGAGTCGTGAATCACACAGAATCCCAGAGTGGTGGGGTGGGAAGGGAGCTCTGGAGATCATCCAGTCCAACCCCCCTGCCAAAGCAGTGTCACCCAGAGCA
>NW_010338457.1:32912-33274 GCF_000700745.2 Antrostomus carolinensis
TCCTCAGGTTTCAGTGGACCCTCCTGTGTTCCAGTTTGTCGACATTGCCCCTTGTGCTGTCACTGACCACCACTGAGCAGAGTCTGGCCCCATCCTCTTAACACCCACCCTTTAGATATCGATAAACTTTACTAAGGTCCCCAAACACCAGGCTTCTACCATTTCTGTTATTAATTTGCTGAGGAAGGTTTTGCCCAAAATTCAGTGAGTTTTTAGGATTCACGCACGTTCACAGCCACAGTAACACAGAGCTCATGGACAACGAGAGCCTCTGACCCAAACTCTTCCAGTGCCCCAGAACTGCTCTTTTTACAAGTTGAGAAAGTTCTCCAGGAAAATGCTTTGCAGAGAGAGGAGAAGGG
>NW_010338458.1:0-1251 GCF_000700745.2 Antrostomus carolinensis
AAATCATGGAATCCCAGACTGGTTTGGGTGGGAAGGGACCTTCAAGCTCATCCAGTCCCAACCCCCCTGCCAGCAGCAGGGACACCTTCCACTAGACACCAACTCTGTGTGTGTGTCTCTGTGTGTGTGGATGTACATGCGTGTGCAGATATGGGTGTGCCCATTTCTCTGTGCATGTGTGTGTGCACACATCGGGGGGGGTGTGTGTGTGAATACACGTGAGTGTTTGCATATATGTGTGCGTGTGCACACGTGTGCATAGACACATATCTGTGCAGTGTGTGTGCTGTGTGCATGTGTGTGCTGTGTGTGCACTCTGCATGTGTACTGTGTGCATGTGTGTGTGCATGTGTGCACTCTGCATGTGTGCATGTGTGTGCTGTGTGCGTGTGTGTGCACTCTGCATGTGTCCTGTGTGCATGTGTGTGCTGTGTGCATGTGTGTGTGCACTCTGCATGTGTGCATGTGCGTGCTGTGTGCGTGTGTGTGCACTCTGCATGTGTCCTGTGTGCATGTGTGTGCTGTGTGCATGTGTGTGTGCACTCTGCATGTGTGCATGTGCGTGCTGTGTGCGTGTGTGTGCACTCTGCATGTGTCCTGTGTGCATGTGTGTGCTGTGTGCATGTGTGTGTGCACTCTGCATGTGTGCATGTGCGTGCTGTGTGCGTGTGTGTGCACTCTGCATGTGTCCTGTGTGCATGTGTGTGCTGTGTGCATGTGTGTGTGCACTCTGCATGTGTGCATGTGCGTGCTGTGTGCGTGTGTGTGCACTCTGCATGTGTCCTGTGTGCATGTGTGTGCTGTGGCACTCTGAGGGTGTGTATTTGGGTGCTGTTTGCAGGTGTGTGCATTCTGCATGTGTGCTGTGTGCATGTGTGTGCGTGTGTGTGCATGTGTGTACTCTGCATGTGTGCTGTGTGCATGTGTGTGTGCATGTGTGTACTCTGCATATGTGCTGTGTGTGCACGCGTGTGCACTGTATGCATCTGTGCGCATGTGTGTGCAAACGTGTCCATGCCTGTGCTCACATGTGCGTGTGTTCACGCGTGTGGGGGTGCCTGTATGTGTACAGAGCTGTGGGCTCTGGGCCGGGTCCCCCCCTCCCTGTGAGCACCCATTCCTGGGGGGACATGAGGCACCCTCTGCCCCCCACCCCAAAACCCCCCATGAACCCAACACTGACCAGTCCCCTATGACTAACCCATGTCCCTCAGCACTGTGTCTACACGACTCTTCAATCCCTCCAGGGAT
>NW_010338458.1:1431-1986 GCF_000700745.2 Antrostomus carolinensis
AGGGACTTGCACAGAGCCACAAGGTCTCCCCTCAGCCTCCTTTGCTCCAGGGAGCCAACCTGCCCTGGAGCAGGGGACAGGCTGATGCAGGTTTCCAGGAGCCATCTCGTGGTGTTGGTGACTCTGCAGCCCGTGGCCTGTGGCCGTGACCTCCAGAGCAGACAAAGAGCAGTTTGTTCTCCTCTCTCTGGGGCTGCTGCCCCTGGCACAGAACCTTGAGTGGATTCATTTTGACTTCTCCTCCTGGTTTGTGCTTGGCCCGGCTGCCACCACTTTTCTCAGAAGTCCAAGTCCTCCTTGGTGAGCTCGAAACTGAAACTGCTCCTCAGGCTCATGTGCTTTCAGGGAAAAAGCCTCATTTCCCTCTTGTTGGGTCAAGAGTTTATCACACAAACCCCTCCTGAGGATGGAGGATGCCAAGAGGCGCCGCTTCAGCAGAGATCCCTCCAGGAACCAGCTGGCAGGGTGATCCCAGTGCTCTGCAGCCACTGGGACCAGTTCCCGTGGGGCTGGAGCATCTCCTGTGGAGCAGCTGGAGGGATGCAGGGAAGCACC
>NW_010338459.1:0-20051 GCF_000700745.2 Antrostomus carolinensis
CTGTCAAGGTCCCTCTGGATGGCATCCCTTTGTTGTCTTCCAGTTAGCTTAGTCCAAGGGTGGACTGACAGGAGCCTGAGGAGAGGTTCCTGTTTTACCAGGCCCTTGTCTTCAAGCATGTACATGTTTTTACTGAGCTAAAACAGGTCTTGTAACAAAAGGGACCATCATCAAGGACTGCCTCCTTGTACCACAGACAGTGGTACAATCAAAAGGTAACTCCCACAGGGTCTCCTCAACCTCCTCCCACAAGGAACACTTCACACCAGTGTGGGTCAAACAGGGCCTGCTAAGATACCTTGTGTTGCATACAGGCATGAAAGCAACTTGCACCTTCCCAGTAGGCATCTGGCTTTGGAAAAACTGAAATGAGTTCCAGGTACAGTTAGAGAGCTATCTACCACAGGAGGCAAAACTGAGTGAGGGCAACTAAATTCTTGAGTACTTGAAATGGCCTGTAGTAGGCAGAAACTGCCCCTTATGAACATACAGGAAACAGGAAATTCCATTTGAACATAATATATATATTTTTTTTTACCCTAAGGGTGATTGAGAACTGGAAGAGGTTGCCCAGAAAGACCATGGAGGCTCCATCCATGGAAATGTTCAAAAACTGATGGCCCTGACCAACCTGCTCTAGCTGGCCCTGCTCAGACGCTGAACTAGATAATCTCAGGAGGTCCCTTCCCACCTTGACTATTCTGTCATCATTGTTGGTGGGCTTTAAACCATTTCTATCAGAACCTGTGTTTAAAGCACTGCAGCAGCTATAATGGATATGGGTACAGGCCAGGGGCTAGCCTTTCTGGAGAACTGGCTGCTAAAGGAAGCATGGCACCAACATGGAACTAGATCACAGACAGAGAGGAGGCTCTGGGCAAACATACGTTGTTGGTGAAGAGCTCCAGGACGAAGGTGGCCACACTACCATTGATGCCAATGAAGAGGTTCACGCTGGTCAGCACAACATATGCTGTGCTGGGGATTTTGAACACGAAGGAGGCTGGATACATGAGAGGGGTGATGGACCACCTGGCAAAATGAAAGGCAGCAACATCAGGTAAGCACCTTCCAAGTCTAAAAGCCTTCCTAGTCATCCTTCTGATGAGAAATCCCTTACCCATAGAGAAACAGAAGGAGAGCCAGTACAGGCAAGTTGGAGGAGGATACATAGGACTTCTGCTGGAAGCAGATGAAGATGATGATGACTAGTGTGGCTGGAACAATGTAGTTGCACTGGAAGGTGAAAAATATGGCTTTAGATTTGTTTCCAGATGACAAAAAAATGAAAGGTGTCTTTCTGCTCTGAACCAATGCTTTTCAACACTCTTCCCAAAGCTTTTTCCAATGGGAGACTCTTTGTAGTTCATACATGTGACACTCCTATGTTGTACACATGAATTTACATTTCTTCATCCCTCTGAAAGTAGTCAATCCAGAGGTTCTGGACACCACAGGTTGAAAAAAGCTGCTTTGAACAGAGCAGAAAAAGGGGCTACACAAGCAAACATTTTGGGGCAGGTAATTTAAAGTGACATAATAAATGCTGGTGATTTCGCTTATGGTTGCCCTCCCATCCTCTGTTCAATGTTCCCTGTCCCACTCAGGTGGACTACTGCCCTAAAAGAGTAAACACAGAAGTCATAGGCACAGTTGTTATTCACCAAATTAATGTGGTGCCCACTGGCCCCAACTGCACTTTGCACTTCAGTGCAATAGACACTCTGCGAACACAGAATGAAGGACAGTTTAGCACAGTCACAAAGCCTTTACCATATCCCAGACAAAGTTGGCCAGCCAGTAGATGACAGGCTTGACACCACTGATGAACTGCAAGTGTTTAGCCTTGCTGACACGTTCCTGGATAAGGAAGACCACAAAGCTGGCAGGAACAAAGGACATGGCAAAGATCACACAGATGGAGACTAGGACATCCACGGAGGTGGTCATCCTGGACAAAAAAAAGAAGAAAGCGAGTGTTTGTATACTGGTGCTGGCTCCTTTGGGATGAAATGAGGCAGCTCATGCAAGACAGTGCAGAAAGCGTTTCTCCTTCTGCTGTCCTGTTTTGCAGGGTAAAGGATGATCACATCAGGCTGTCTTAACTGCACAGTTTTTCTCCAGCCACATAACAAAGGGAACATACACAGCCTGATGGCATCTCAAAGACAGCACCACAATCTGGAGATTGGTTGGTAACTTCAACATAACAGATTGCTTTCTGACTTCCTTATCATCACCACTTTATTTCCCACTTTAATCCATTTCTTGGGGTTGTTGGGAGATTGTCTTTTTTTGTGTCGTTTTAAAGTTCAGAGGCATCTGACTGTCATCTGCTACTGGTCTAAGATTTGAAGGATGTATCTGCAGGTAGCTTATGAGTTCTGATTCTGGTTGTAGTAGTAGTGGACTAGTCAGTGCCTCAGTGCAGCAAGCCCTGTGCATTACTGTGTGCCCCACAGGTTGGGACAGTGGGCAAAACTGAGCAGGATCTATCAATGGTTCCTAGACAAACGGTGGCACCTTGGGACAAAAGAATGACCATATTCATTGCAAGCTGCCTTTCTGAATAAGGCTGAGAGGAATTTCCTAAGCAGCAGGTCTGAAAATTAAACTGACTCTTAGAAACTGCAATTTCTAGAGACTCAGAGACATAGAAAGCTTGCACAGCAAGCTGTTCAACAGCAAGTGCTCAACAGCAAATGTTGCTACCTGCCCAGGCCACAGAAAATAAGGCCAACGGATTATACTCTAAATGCCACAGGCCACTGAGTGTCCACCAGCGAGGCTCACACCTCTCGTTGCCTTTTTCCAGTAATCAGCAGATGATGATCCCAAACCCATCCACATCCACATCAGGACTTACAGGGCCACTTCAGAGAGCTGTTGCTTGGTGAGGTTCAGTGGGTGATTGAAAGCAGTGATCCCATAAGCACTAGGATTTTTGTCCTGCTGCAGGCTGGCCCGAAGGATGGCATTGTTGATCACATTCAGGAAGGAGGCGATGGCATGCCAGCCCTTGTTGTTGAACCACACCTACAAGAGATCGTATCAGCATCAGAAAGGCACCAGGTATCTCAGCTACCCAACAGGCTCCTGAGCCCTGCAGAATATCCCTTCCTCTGTTGAAGGCATATAATATCTTTCCACATCCTGTAAGGCAGTTTGCTTAAGGACAGAATGTAACAGTTTGATCAATAACCACAAGAGGCTGCTAGAAGCTAACACTGATCCAGCACTAAACACCTTCTGGGACTTAGGACAAACAAATTTTGGGAAATTCACACAAGAATATAAGCACCTTTGCTCCAGTAGCAAATACAGAGAGCTCTGGTCTGCACATTTGTCCAAGGAAAACTGCGGGGACCTCGATAACTAAAAATAACTCCAGTTACCAGAGCTTCAAACAGCAGGCACAGCAGTGAGGATTGGTTAATTTACCTTGACATTGTTCTTTGTATCCAGGCCTTTCATGAAACTTGACAAGCTGTTGAGAAACCGATCTCCAGAGCTCCCCTGCAAACAGCAAACAGACAGTTACTTGCCTGCTGAGAAGACCTTTATTCTTGTCCCAGAGCCTAGTGGGGGTCACACTATGTTTTTCACAGCTCCGACAGTTTTTCCATTCTGCAGCCTGTATCCACCAAGTTGGAGGTGGTAAGAAGGCTGAGAAACTGCAGCTTCCCACCTTTCCTTTCTGCAGTCTCACCAGTAAAAGAGGTCAGCCTTGGGCCCGCTTTTTTCCCAGCAATAAGTATTAATCAGTGTTGCAGGCAATCTTCAGAGATGATGAAGCCCGCAGGCAGTCTCAGAAGAAAGCAGTGGCCCAAATTCTCTTCTGAGCCAAGGCAGACTCATCACAGGAGATAGCAACCATTTGTTTATTCCCTGAGACAGCCCACCCTTGTCCTAGCACAAAACACTCAGAGGTGTCTGTAATTTCCACTGGCTTGCAACTGGTGGCAACTGGGCAGAGCCCACACCAGCAATGCGGGCTGCGTAAGCCTCAGCTGTGCGTGTCCCCAAGCCCTCTGCTGCTCCCAGACACCAACCTAGGAGACCCCAGCTCAGAGGCAATGGAGAGAAGCCACTGGACACAGGTAACATACATGTGCTCCTCATTTTCTGTTTTTTAAGTCATCCTCCAAGTAACAGGACTCTGACTTGAGTGCACCCTGGGTTTATGGGGCACAGCTGCTCACCTGTGCTAGCTCCAAGATTTTCTTCACCTGTTTAATGGCATCAGTGACTTCATGGTTTGGAGGAAGCATGAGGGAACTGCTGGCTCCCAAGGAAAAGCCACCATACCTGAAAGTTCAGATAGAAAGTGATGCTAAGACCTGATTACTCACTTACCTTCAGAAAATGCCACTCCCTCCCTAGATGTCCTCTCTTCCTGTACTATGCCACGGCAAGTGTCTCCACTCTTACATGAAGGAATTACTTTGATCTTCCTACACTGCTGCTTAGCCATGATGTCTCCTACTCCTTGTTTCTGGGGTTATATACCCATCTCACTTCTCAGTGTGCTGTTCCATTTAATAAATACAGCTACCCTCTGCTGCCAGCACAGGCAAAGCAGGACATCTTCCTGCTTCCCTTGCTTGAAAGAATAACACATCCCATGATGGAATATCAATAAGCTGGTCCTGAAAATCTTTTCAAGTCAACCCTGCTCTCCACATAAGGCAGGCATGCTTTCCAGTGATGTGCTCTGGGGTTGTCCCAGTTTATCCTTAAACATGCTCCCTCAACATTCAGCAGTTTAGAGTCACATGAAAAAAAAAAAACCCCAACCTGCAAAGCAAGGTGGGTCTACCCTGTTTAATACAGTGCTCAAGGGGTAGCGGACACATACAAGCTAGAGAAAAGGCAGTAACTCACCTGAACTCATTCACCCAGATCTTATTCTTTAAGCTGTAGAGACAGAAAGGAAAGCCAATGTATAATATGTGGAAGAAGAGGAGAGACAGACCTACCAGTGCTGCAGGCATGTGGCCAGGGAAAAGAGTGTGACAGCCTCACACATCTGGCATATGTCCCAACCACTCCTCTTCAGTGTAATCCCTAGGATTGGTGCCCTGACTTTTCCCCATACTCTGCCTACAAGGCTAAGGACACCCCCAATTCAGAGTTGCCACAGCAGCACTGACAGAGAAGAAATACCACTTGAGCTGTGGATGAGGACAGGCTGAGGAGTTGAGTGGGTCTGGCCAGCTGCTGAAGAATTTGGGTTGTCCAGGCCAATTTGCTTCACCTGTGCAGCGTCACCCATATAGCAAGCAGCATTTGGTGGTGAGGGAGGGGAGAGGGTGTGTTTAACAGCTACCTTTTCCCAATGATCTGCACGTAGGTCTTCACTAGGTAGTCCGATATGTTGCGGCCTGTCAGATTCTGGAGGATGTCAGCAGTGTCTTGCTCACGCTGGCATCACCGGGGAAGACACAGACAAACGCTCATCAGAAAATGCAGATGCTGAGTAAAACAAACTGTGTGCTGTGCTGCACACAAGAATCACACCTAGCCGCTCTGCTCTCAGGAGCATCCATCACTGCAGCACCACTGAGCTCCCTCCTACCTGTGGGGGTGGCAGCCCGCCTGCACCAGGGGGGCACACAGGCAGCATCTTCTTGATCTTCTCATTGCTGCATTCACAAGACGGTGAAGGGTTCTCCATGCTCCAGTTGCCCTTCAAGAAGATGTCCAGGACTGAGTCTGGGACTGAAGCGGTAGTCCATTCCCTCTGCCCCATGGTGCAAGGAGTGTCTCTGTGTCAGGAAAGAGGCGAGGTAAACGCAGTTTTAAAAATAATAATGATGGCCTTTCCTTACAAGCCATTTAAATAACAGACACCACAGTTGCCAGAAGAGGCAGGCTGTTTTTCAAAGAAGCCTGATGACACTGGTCAAAGCAACAGACCAGGCGCTGCAGCTTCTAACAGATCCCAGTGCCAAAGAGACTGAGGCTGGCCAACACCAAGTAGTGCCAGACCATCCCTTCTTCTCAACTGCTTCACAGCACGCGAGCACTTTATTTTAGCCAGTCCCACCATGCACAGTGCCCAGAGTTCAAGGAGCATATGGATGATGCTCTTAGTCATATGGTTTAGTTTTAAGTAGTCCTGCAAAGAGCAGGGAGTTGGACTCAATGATCCTTATGAGTCTCTTCCAACTTGAGAAATTCTATGATTCTAAGATCACAGCAGACAGTAATTTCTTGGATGACATTTCTGTCCTTTCGGCAGCAGAATACTGCTCTTACCCAGGGCAGCCTCCTTTCCATGCACCATGGGTGGGGTAACTCAGTTCCTGTGTCTGTTTTTCAGGATACTCCTTACTTTCCACCACTGGCCAGCACACAGGGCCCCTTGCCCCACTCCCTATCATCCTGTGAACATGAGCTAGAGACACACCATCCTGGACTCCATATACCCCTTCTGCACTCACAGTCCAGATCTTCAGTTATTTGCCCAAGGCCACGCAGCAAGTCAGTGGAGAGTCAGGAAACACCACCAATGCTGTCTGGCTCTCCACTCTTTCTGCTTGTGTTTGCAGAGGTACTAACCTAGGTTTCTAGTGCAGCTGGAAACAGAGGATTGTGGAATGAGAATAGCTACAGTCAATAATGTACAGCAACATGACTAGATCCTTTTCCATGTCCAGGACCAAACAGTAACTTAAGGGAGAGACTACTGTCTCCTTTCCATCTCTGTCAGTAAGGACTTGCACTCAGACCTCACTCCCTCATCATGTTTCAGGCTGGTAACTTACTAAAAGGTCTGAAGCAGAAAAATTGAATGCAATTGCAACTCTTTTTGCTTTAAATCCTGCTCTGGTCATGCATGACTATCATTCCCTAAAGCCAGCCAAATCTACTGGGTGACCAGAAGCCAGGGTTGGCCTTCCTCTTCCCAGTCCAGAGTCCTACTTACGGGATGGAGTGTCCCTGCATACAGCGTGTCCCAAAACCAGGCTTATTAAGAAGGGCGTCCAAAAGCCTCTGAGTGCCTGCATCTTCTGGAGCATCATTGCTATGGGTACAGCAGAGAAACACAATCGGGTCAGTTGGAGAACAAGAACACAGTAAAAGCAGCAGCAGAGCAAGGCTGAGAGCACAGTGAAAGAGCTCAGGAAAAGGATATGGGTGGAGATTTCCCTCTGAGGAATGCTTGGCCTAGGAGCACACACACACTCCTGGCCTTTGTGCATAGTATCATTAGAGTCATAGCACCATTGAGAAATGGATGCGGCCTTGCCAGTAATTAGAGTTGGCATTTAAAGGTCTAAAAAGAAAACAGAAATACTCTATTGAATGTGCTTCTGAGATAAACAAATTTGAACAACCTGGTAAGGAACTCAGTAACTTACATTTTCAGAGAGAAATTGAATTGTAGGATTTAGCACCATTCCTACGCCAAAAGAAACATACCTAATAAAAGTGTACTGCTCATCATACATCCAGGGCTGTAGTTCCAGGCTTGGATACTTCCCAAAGGGAGGAACGATCAGGCTGAACATGAGAGCAATACACACAAAGACAGCTGGCAGCACAATCTGAAATTGCAAGGAAAGAGTAAGCCCTTTTTAAAGCAAATGTTCCCAGAAGCATCAGGAGCTACATATGAGCTACTTAATGGATCAAAACTTTTTCAAAGTTTCCCAGGAAGGCCTTTACTATTTACACCAAGGCATTGCTAGTCACCAACACAAGACCTATCCTGGCATTCAGTCAGGACACTCACTTGGGGTGCAGAGCATTCAGCCTCCAAATGCTGTTCTCAAGGCCAAATTTGGATTTGAACCCGAGTTGCATCCTTGCTGTGCAAGAACACTGTAACCACTTGGTTATCATTTAACTCCTTCTACTTGCATAGGCCCCCTTTTGCCCAGATGTGCAGTGAAGACCAGTGTTGGGTTATCCACATTGCCTTGAGGTTTTCTGCCCACCTTCAACTCTGAATACAATGCATGGTCCAGAGCTGTCCCTGTTGAGGGACCCTGCACATGTTGGGTGCTCTCACCTGAGCAAAGAAGCCCTTCCGGCTTCTCTTAGCAATAAGCAGTCTCTTCCACAACAGAGCCATGAACTGCTGCTGGGTGAGCTTCCAGCCCTTCATCTGGTAGGATCCTTTCCCATCCATGCCACTGAGAAGGTCTGTCTCTCTGGATTCTGCTAGTAAGAAGAAATTACCCTCATTCAAAAGTTCACAGAGGTGTTCCCTGGACACTTCTGTGCTGGAGACACAGGGTGATGGCTGGAGCAGCTACTCTCACTCATCAAGAAAAAAAAAAGATAGTTGTAAGCAGAGAGAGCAACAGAAATTCACATTAACGCATTTTCACCCTTATCTCTCTGAGTTGTGATGGGAGCAGGCAGTGTATACAGCACTGCCCACTATTCCTAAAGGCAAATAAACCACCACTCCTTTAGCAATCTTCAGCCTTATGATCCACAGTATTTATAATATGAAAGATGTCCACAAGAAGAAAACAGGCTTGAGTCCCAGCAATACCTGGATCTACGTCTGAATCATTAGGATCAAATGCATCGTCTTCTGTAAATGGACGGAGGCAGCTCTGTCTGTCTCCAAACACACGTCTGTTCCTTCTGGCTGGCAATGTCCCATCTGAAAATAATGCAGTTGGTATTAGCTGAACTGCTTCAATTTATCTCCAATTAGCCCCAGAAAAAACAAAGTAGTATCATTTTTATTTTACATGTCTTCCATTTGCAAACTGAGGAGCTGATCTGGAGTGACTCCAGTGCAGGTAAAACCAAGACTATCACTCTGCAAGGGTCATATGTTTTATGCATCATTTTTGGTGTGCTGTTTTAGAAGCTTTTCCAGTACACTTGATGCTTTTCTTTTTTTTATTTAGCCATGGAAACTGCAGGCTGCTCTCACTATAAGAAAATTCTCACTTATATGCATGTGACTCCAAGTACAATTTGCTAGTACTACTTTATCAGGAAATGCTGGCACAAGAACTTAGTGCAGTGAGCTGCTCTCAGAAAGAGAGAGTCATTTGGTCCCAACTGAGACCTGACCCTGTCAAGACTTTTGTCCTGTTCCTCAGAGTAGATAATAGTGTCAGTCAATTAATTCACAATACACGCAAACACAAGAAACCTCCACTATTACAAAATAAATATGCTACCACTTAGTCAACAAAAGTTAACAGTATGTGTTAAATATACTAAGAACAGTTATTTTAGTTCCTGTTACATCTTGGCATGTGTCACTGTATACCAGGACATGCTGCTGTACACAAAGGTCACTCACCTATCCAAGGCTGGTAAGACCAGGAACGCTCAAATGCTCCTCATCTGAGATACCCACTAGACCCTTTTCTTCTAGTGGGAGCTAAACCCTGCATGGAGATTTTACTCCTGAAATAGCTATGCTTGGTTAGCACAAATACCATACGAAAGGGTACTTCCTCCTTCAACACTATAGAAGACAACTGCACCTACCTGAGGTTTCTGCATCCACACCGCTATCATCAGCCACTTTCAGGAAGATCTGAAAAGCAACAACAAGGGTCAGTGAAAATTAGAAAGTGAGTGATCCTGTGAGGACTGTTTCAGGAGGTATCATGAGAGAGCACAAGACTGACAGATGCAGCATGAGAACAGAGGATACAGGGTACATCCCCTGCATGATGCGGACATGGACTTTGTGGCTTCTCTCCAGCTTTCAGGAGCCAACCTGTAACCACATAGCAGCTGGCTGCCCTTTCCAATGCCAGTCCTCAATGCATTCCAAACACAAGCTCTTTCTTATGTCTCAGATGAAAACCTCATTACTAAATTTGGGGAATCTCATCTTCCTCTAGTTTTACACTCCTGTTCACACTTGAACAGGCACCTTTGTGGAGCTTGTCCCATGAACATTCCTAAACAAGAAAAAAAAAAAACATTTTCCAACTGCAGATAGCAGCCAAGACCTTCACAGCTGTGGGAGGACTTAGAAGGCAACTTCAATAAATGACAACAGCACAGTTTCAGTTTCCCTTGTCACTATTAAAAAAAAAAAAAAAAGACATTTCACATAAACAGGGGATAAAGTGCATGACACTTCTGTGATAAAAGAAAGAGAGACTTGTCAGTTGGAATACACCCTAAAACGTCCCTGACAAGGGCATACATCTAAGTGTATATAAGTGACATACAGTCATGAGAAGCCAAACTGGGGGACAACCTTCACGTGACATCTAAGTGAAGTGCAACTGAGTACAATGGACCTGTCTATGCTTGCCTGTACTACATTTCAGTTTTTAATGCACGCCTCTATGAGAACATACTTAAACAGAGCAGAAAACAATCTATTTTGGAGGGGAACACAAAGTTGCCTGGTCCACAATAAATGTTTACAGGAAGAGATGAGACTCCATCTTGTTCTTATTTCTGCCATGATTCATTTTGCCTAGTTTAAGTCAAAAGAGAATCTTCAGTTCACTCACCTCCTCCAAGGTGGTTTCAGAGATCCCGTAGCTGGAAATGCCAAGATCAGAGAGACGGTCATCAATTTCATGGAACAGCTCTACAAAAGCTCCTTCTTTAGCAGCCTTGTATGGCAAGACATAGGTTAATTCATGGCCAATGTCTTCCACCAGCCTGGCCTCAGGAACATGTTTTGTAATCAGATTTGAAATTGCAGAGACATCTAGAAGAACCAAAATGAGAAGATGGTATTTCATTTTGTTACTGCTCATTACATGGAAAGAAGAGCCCAGTCTGAAAAAGCTTACCAGAAGGAAAGGAGGGAAAATGGAACATCTCTGGAAAGCAGCTCATTTCCATGGAAAATCTGGTTTCTTTTTACATTTAACACGAGGTTGGACAAAAGCCTGGACCCAAGCCTGGCTATTCTTTTTGTTTGCAGAATTTGGGAGAGCTTTTACATGCTACTGGCAGCCCTGCAAATCACTGATATACAGTTCACTGCCAAACATTACATATTGCTAACAGGCCTAGCAACTATATAATCTTTGGTTATTAAAACTCAGGACAACTTGAACCCAAAATGGCTCACTAAAGAAAAATGTTCCAATATTTACAAATTTAAAAATACTATCTCTGTGAATTTAACAGTTGTCCCAAGACTGTAACTACACAGGGGCACAAGGTCAAGGCAGTTGTTCAAGGTCAAAGTCAGAGCAATGTCAGCACTGGGACTGAATCTTACATTTCTTTCCAAGCCTCACCTATTGTCAGTGTATCACTTTCATGGTCACTGCCAAGGCCAGCATCAGAGCTGCTCTGGGAGACACTGTCATCCTGGTCACAAAAGAGAAAACAACCATTGTTTCCTGCTGTTTAATCAAAAAGGGGCCCACCAGATGCTATGGTATAGTTAACTCCAACCAGATGCTGCAACATTCTGGATACTCCACAGAGTCAAAGTAATGGTGACATACCACCGCAAAGGGCTGGAATACAAGAGGTCACAGTTAAAGAAGTAGTGTTACAAGAGTATGCACTTCATATATTCTCTATCTCTCCAATCAGCTTTGGACCACCAGTATTGAAAGAGACTAACGGAGATGTACATCCCATGCAACAGTTGAACCAGACATTATCTGGCAGAGTACCTATAAAAGCAAGTTACACTTATTTTAAGAGTACAGGATTTCTCTTTAAGACATTCTACCATGTAAAACCTTAGCTGCTACTTCCCATAAGCCTAGGATTCCATGAAGGAAGAAAAGGAAGGGTCAACTGTACCTTTTTCAGATAGGACACTGTGCTGCTGCTGTTTCGGCAGGAGCTCAGAGAGGAATCCACATCCTTCTTGACCAGGGTTAAATAATAGCCTGTTCCCAGCTGGTTCTTCAGGAAGAGAGAAGAGCCAACACAGCAGAGCTTGCCATGAGAAATTATGGCAATTCGGTCCCCTAGAATGTCTGCCTCATCCATGTGGTGCGTGGAGAGAATGATAGTGCGACCTGGAAGAAAGCAAGGGAAGACACTGCTGTCAAGACCACCATACCTATGTTCCCAAGCTAAAGCCACAATCATTTGGATCTTGCCATGAAGTTAAATGGGAGGTTGATGCCACAAGTCCAAGCTCCTCTGAACGAGGCTAGCAGTGCAGAAAGATCCACAACTGCTGTTATGGGTTTATTCTCCCCACTCTCTGCAGGTCCTTGTCATGCTAGCAAAGGCAAGTTAATTTCATGCCAGCAAGGCTGGCTGCACAGAGCAGAACAGGATACTGCTGCACACCAAGGGTGAATTTCTCACTTTAACTGCCTTCACAAGCCAGTGAGGCACTTTGTTCATGATCTCTGACATGAATAGGATGAGAAAGGAGGACAGATGGGTGATCAGAACATCCTTGCCCTGCATGCTCTTTGTTCTTCCTCAGTGCAGGCAACAATAGATTTGCAAAGACACCGTGCTATTTTAGGAACGGTCATGAATCAGATTGATTTTTTTAAATTTTTGGGTTTTTTTGGTTTTTTTTGCTTTCCATGATGCATTCATTAGGAGTAGAGAAAAAGACCATATACCTTGCCGATACTTCAGGAGCAATTCCCATATCCCTCTGCGAGAATAAGGATCCACGCCAGCTGTGGGCTCATCCAGAATGACAACCTTGGAGCCACCAACAAAGGCTAAGGCAACTGAGAGCTTCCTCTGCATGCCACCTGACAGGCACAAGAAGAAAGACTTGATCAGGCTGAGGCAAAGATAAGGGGAACAGCAATAGCTGCAGCATAGTGGACAACGAGGTCTCCAAGAGAAAGCAGAACTGCATACTGAGAAGATAAAGCACTGCTACTATTTCAGGCCTTCAGGGTCCCATCACCTTTAGGACAAGGGATAATTCATCTGGATGGTATTCCCTCAGTGGAGTCCAACTCTCCTTCTACTGCAGGAAACCATACCTTGCAAGCCCTACCATAAGTGACTCATACTATCTCAACACTGGCAGCAACAAGTTGCCAGCTTGGAGGCCTAACCATATTTGATGATCTGGAGCACAGGTCTCTCCAGAGCCTGAGCTGCAGAAATAGCTCCCCAAGAAACACCCCTCCTGTGGAAGGGTGCCAGAGGCAGCTGCAAGGAATTATATTACGCTCTTCAATATTAAAGCCAACCTGTGGCCACCTGCTCTCCCTTCCCAAGGTAAAATGCGCAGTCTGTGCTGATAGTTGAGTCAGAAACAAAGGAGTCTTGGTTCCTTAACTATCTCGTACAGATGTACGGGAATCTTGCTGTTCCTGAACAAAGAAGAAGGACACTCCAGGACCCCAACTGAGGAAGAAGAAGTCAGCTAAGAAATGCACATATGGTTCACAAGCAGTAAGGGACTTGGAGCTTATGGTCAGACCCACTCTCACCTAAACCCATCAAACCCAAACATATCAGTAAGCATTCAGAGAATGCATATCACATGTGGACTGGACTATGTTCTGATGGAAACAAGTACAAAATACTCAGAGTGAGTGAGTGGTTTGTTATGGCTATTAGATAGCACAACATGGACTGATTAGGTACTTAAGAAATAACCGATTTCCTTAAGTGCTTAATTGTGTGGTAGTCTGTATTTAACTAGAGGATCCAACCAAGGTCCATGATGCAGCCTCTGTGAAACCAAATAGAGTTCTTCAGGGCTGAGGAAGCAGCTGAGAAATATAAGAGCAGCTAAACCTACCAGAGAGTTTGCTTGTCCTCGATTTCAGTTTGTGAGGCAAACCGACATCTATTGCCATCTGCTCCATCTCCTCTTTCACCTTCTTTTCTGGAAGTCCTTTGAGCCGAGCGTAGAACCAGATGTGCTCCTCCACAGTCAGCCTAGGGAACAGGAGCAGACTCAGCACACAGCTGAGAGCACCATACTGGGATTCATCCCTTGCCCTAGCATTGCAGCAAGCACGTTTGCTTGCTCAAGAAAACTCTCCTTTAAGGCCAGGGTTTCAGGAAGGAGTTGGGTGGGCTGGGCTTAATACTCATTTCAGGGTGTGGCTATTCAGCACCAATGTAAGTAATGGTCCTTTAAGGGTGCTTGATAGAGTACCCCAAACATCCCAACTCACTAGGCACTGGGGAAACATTTGGCCTAGTTAAATTTAATGGAGTAGACTTCTTCAGAGAGGTGGAAGACGAAAGTGTGAGTTCTTTGATAATTCACATATGAATGTGCTAATAAACAGAATGTCCTTGTGCCAATCTCATATCACCTTGCTGTCTCACACCATGCACACAGATAAAGACAGGACCGTCCTAGCTGAAAGCACACTACTGTCTTCTAAAGAACCCAAACCTCTGGTGGATAACACCAGCCCCGTGTCTCACAGATGCTACTCACGAGTCAAACAGCACATTGTGTTGCGGACAGACACCCAGGTTCTGCCTGATGGTGCTGAGCTCAGAGCGGATATCTTTGCCCAGGATGAAGGCTGTACCCGAGGTTGGGGGGAACAAGCCAGTCAAGATGGACCTGCAGGACAAACACAACGGATAAGCAAGTTGCACCACTGGGAAATGGCTGCTACCCATGCCAGGATGGATGAATGAAGAGTGGGTGGAAGCCCTGGGGAACTCTCACATCAGGGAAGTAGTCTGAGAAACAGCTCACTAATGGATTAAAAAAAATCTGCTCCAATGGTTTTAACAGTGATCAAAGCACACCCACATGACTCTGCTTGAAGGAAATATTTTTTTCCCTCTAAAAGCTTCTCATCTTCTCAGTCCCAACTCATTTCTTTACACTGGTAAGTCAGAATCACAAATGGCATTACTAAAAATTGCTGCCAGAAGATTCATTGGGCACAGTCTCAACCTGAACTACCTCCAGTTTCAGTCCCCTGTATCTGTGCACCTTCTGAGGCAGCTGCAAAACTAGGGTAAATCAGCAGAGCTCCACTGAAAGCAATGGAGCACCCTAGTCTGCACAAGCTTGCACACTGCAGTTGTACAGCTACCTCTGCCATATTGATAGCAACTGTAGTATTCAGAGTAACTTCTCCCACTGTCTTAAAGCACCATTTTGTTCTTACATGGTAGTGGTCTTCCCTGCTCCATTATGTCCCAGAAAGGAGGTGATTTGTCCTTCATAGAAGTTCAGTGTGAGACCATCTACAGCAACTTTCTTGCCGTCACGATAAACCTTGACCAGGTTCTGGATGGAAACACCAAGGCTCAGATGCATAGGCTCTTCCTCCTTGCAGACTGGAAGAAAACAGAGCAAAGTAGAGACGTGATGGGTTTTAACAGCAACTGTGTGGGAGTTCTAACATCACACTTCTCCGAGCCTGTGGAGATCCAAGGAGAAATGAGCTATAAGAACTGACCACATTTCTTTCTCAGGGACAGAAACTTCCACAGAAGCTGTCCCTTAGCTCTTTTCTCTCCACTGGGCTCATCTGGGAGCTGGAGATCTCCAGTGTCACCAGGGTCAGCAAAAATGGGAGAAATTCTCAATACTCCATAAGGCTGGAGTACCCACCTGCACTCAACCAGGCAAAGTACCTTGGGTTTATCCAGATATACCCACCTGATCATCATACTCAAACTGTGATAAACAAAGGGATGACCAATTTCACCTTAGTCATGCCAGTCCTGCTGTTCTTGCACTCTCCTCTCAAAAAGGCAGACCATAACACTTCACTGCAGAAAGGCTCTGTGTCCAGTACTTACCTTCTGAAGGCCCCTTCTGGTCAGGATGAGGGTGCTGCCTGTCCTGTGGTTCCTCGCCAAACCAATAGGATTTTGTGAAAGGAAAGTACCAGGGCCTGGGAATCCCATACTGGCCTAAAGAGAAAAGCATTACATGAGCCTGACTGTATTCTGTCCCTTTTCTCATACTAGCTTTCAGGACAAGAAGAAAAATACTCCACCCCTACTAAGCCTCCAGGTTAGGCAGGACTAAGAAGAAATCTTTCATGATGAAAACATTGCCAGACATTGGTGGTAAGAGACATCTCTTTCCTAAAACTTCACTTTTGGGTTAAAAGCCCTGTGCTGGAAGATGCTAAGCAGCCACATGTGATGCTGATACTCTCAACTCCTCCCCTGCAGCAGGGTCTGGGGACTTAGCAGTTCAGAGAAGGGAACAGCTGTAGTGCAGCAAAGCTTCTGGGACTAGCTCAGCCATCAGCACACAATGGGGCACACACACAGCCTCTGTGCTGGGCAACAGTCACTGCTATTAGCAGCAATGACCTTACTGTGATGCTGGTCTGTGGCTTTCCTCCATGACCTTTCTGCAGCTCTGCTTAAAAGTGGGCCAAATTTTCACCTTGGCAAATGAGTAGGGTTAAAAGATCCATTTAAAAGTGTGAAGACATGATCCTCCCTCAGAAGCAGATCTCACCTGGGAAGACAGACTCAATGTACCATGTCATGACCCCATACAGGAAGGTGTCAAATAACATCATGACAGCAGATGTGGTGATGCTAAAGCTATCTTCTTCCAATGGGCTCTCAAAGAAGTTGTCCCACTGAACACCAACTCCCTGCTCCTCAAACAGGGCAAAGTACTCACAACCAAAGCCAAAGGCGACTGGAGACAGCAGGCTCTGCAAATGAGAGGCATGAACATGCATTTAGTTTTTCATAACTACTTTCCAACCAGGCAGCTCAGCTCTAGCACAAAGCTAAAGGACATGGTCCAGAAGCCCTACAAGAAAAGTCAAAGGTTCCAGGAGCATGACCATATTTCCAACAAGCACACAAGGCCTGAAGTCTCTGGTGGTCAACTATTCAGAATTGTGTTTCCCTATTTTCTTTCCCTTGCTCTTTGGACTTTTTATGTGAGGGAAGAGATCACTAACAGCCACCCTCTCTAGGCAGGTAAGAAGTGCTGTGCTGTCCAGAGGAAAGGCAGCTAGTTCCTTTAGCGTGCGTATCTGGTGGTACAGCATCACAGCATACAGAGATCAAGGCAGCTTAGGCTGGCTGTGTTACTTCTACTACCAAAGCCAACAAAACCTTCCTAGCAGCTCCTAGCAGGTTCAGTCAACCCCTTCACCAAGCCCAGCCCTGACAGCTTCTTACACTGGAAAATTATACTCCCATTTCCACCTCCCTCTCCCATTATCAGTGTCCAGCTAGAGAACTGCTGAATGCCATACTGGTGGAGGCCCAGTATCAAAGATAGCTTCCTCAGGACTCACCGCAAAGATCTTTAGTGAGAAGCTGACATAGTCCTGCCAGGCAACACACAGCACATAAGGCAGGTACAGCGTGAAATAGACAATGCCCCCACAGGCAGCTGCCAGGTTGGCCCTGGAGAACACGGTGCTGATGAGGAAGCACTGGAGGATGGTCACAACACCGAAGATCAAGAGGAAAACAAACACCACGCTCGGGTCACTGTAAGGCAGCAGATTCCCCATCTGGCAGGAAAACAACAGGTGCATCAGGATTTAAAAGGGCTCTCCAACATGGTTCTAGTACAGGCAGGTCTGCAGAGCTGCTGCTCAGGGGAGGCTGGGCTTGCTGCAATTAGCCCAACAGTCTTCACAGAAGTGTGGCAGTACCTTTTCAAGAGCACTGAATCTACTACAGCCCCTCCCGCTGCTTTCAGCCACTCAGGCCTGTTTTGTTCCAAAAAAGGATCTCTCAACCCACACTCACTAACTCCTCCTCAGTGTGCAAGTGCAGAGCACTGCTTAGCAGGCTGTTAAGGCTCTAGATTCTGCTGCCACAGACCAAACTCACCTTAAGAATCAGCACCAGCAGGCCTGCACTCATCAGGAGAGGGATGAGGCTGCTAATGAACCAGCTTAGCCAGAGGATACCATTGTCAAGTCCCATTATCCTCATCGTTTCCTTCAGCCGGGCTTCCTTCTCATACACAATGCCCTTAATTATCACAGCCACTGAGTAGATCCAGGCTAGAGTCATGAAGAGAGGCATGGAGCGGCTCATGACACGCAGAAATCTGAGAGATGGAAGGAAAGGAGCCAGGAGGACAGAGAAACGTCAGTGCAACTTCAGGTACCATTCAAGGGCTAGCAGAGCACAGTGACAGCTAAGGCTTCATTACACAAAGCAGCCCATGAGCAGAGCATGACACAGGAGCAGTGTCTCACCATGAGGTGAGGCTGATGGGTCTAAAGCACAGCACCAGCCCAGAGTGGGAGCTGGAGTTGCAACTGCCACTCAGTGGAAGAGCAAATGCAGAGACCTGCCTTTCCTGGGGACTGCTCTCAACTGTCCTCTTTACATTCTCCTGTGTCTAGGTCTCTGCTTTTTTCCCCAGTGCTGTTTTTGTCTGTATCAGGTTTGGAGATATGGGCATATCTCAGGAATGCACTCTGTATATGAATGTCCCATACAGACAGTCCTTTTCCTGGGAAAGACTCTGCTAGTCAATACACATTCTAAATTCTCCATGCCCGAGGAGTGACAAGAGCCTATGTCTCCCAAGCCACAATCCTCCCCGGAGCTTCTGAAGCAGCCTTCATACATACATGTCATCCACGTAACAGGGATAGGGCATCTGCTGCACATAAACTCCTGTCTTCTTCTCTGTGCCAGTCTGCACCCTGATGATGGCCTGTTCCACCACATCCTGCAGGTAGGCAAAGCCTCCCCAAACATAGCGCATGTCCTCAAAGGGATCAGCACGGGGACCAGGATCCCAGTACCTGCATCAAAAGAACAAGCCCTTTCCATTAGAAATCCTCATTACTGCATCCCCCATAAGAAACTGTTCATAAGGTAGCATGTCAGGACTCACCCATCCTTGATCTTGTTGGTCCTTTCCACATTATCAATGTCCATGCGTATCTTGTATTTCACATGTTGAGGGAGCTCTATGCTGTTAGGAGCTATTTCTGTGAAGACTATGCCAGCCCAGAATCTCCTTTCATCCAGAAGCTCCAATGACTTGTTTATGAGCCGGACTTCTGTGGCCACAGGCTCCAGTTTGTCCAAGTTGACACACTAGACAGGGACAGATTTGGAAGCATTCACGGGATAAATTACCAAACTAGAATGTACTTTGCTTACGTTTGAGAGTGAGAAAAAAAAGGAGAACGCTGCAATGGTAATGCCATGCTCAAGAAAAGGCTGCAGCACTAGATTACTTTGCAATGGCTCACGGTAGCCCATCAAGTAGCTAGAGATGCGATTTTTTTCCTGCTTCATGGTGACCTACCAGTCAAACATATATCACTGACAAATACCCCAGCAAAGCTATTTTCTGGACAAAAGATTAGGTAGCACTGTAATACTAGCTATAGGATCCCATCCAAGCATCTATTTCCATAGTCTTACTTTCTCTGTTGCCAATAAACTAGGTTTGATTCAAAGCCTCTCAAAATCAGCAGAGAGACCTGAAGGCTTTGGACCAGGCCCCTGACAAGCCAAGGTCTGTTTCTGTATGCACCCATATGTCAACATGGCCAAGTAACAAGAAGAACAAATTTCATTATTTTCTAGGTCTCCCTTAGCTTAAAGCAGCTGCTAGCCTCACTGCAGTCCCCAGCTAAAACCCCAGATGAAAATCTGAGCTGTTACACTGCCAAAGCAAGCAGCAGCTCTCAGTCGTCCAGTAAGAACAGGGTGGGAAACCACATGCAATGTCCAAAGCAAGAGCTTCATGAACAAGGCCTTCAGTTCGGTTCCTACATCTGTGTTTAGGTACCTGAATAAATGGTATTTTCTAACATGCTGGGCGCTAAGTCCTACTAAAGCCTGGTCTGAGGAACTAAATGGGCTGAGTAACATCTGTCTGCCCTTTCCAGGAACATCCCACCACATGAGTGGAGACCAAACTGCTGCCAGCCCCCAGCTCCTTGCCTACACTAGCAGTTTCTCACCTCCATGAAGCGGGAGATGGTCTGGATAGCCCGGTCTGTCTCATTGAAGGCATCCACCCAGGTATATACTGAGTCATTTGCCATCTCAAAGTCCTCTGGATGGTTTGACAGGAAACGGGCAACGTCTTCCACTGTCCAGTTGGAAGATGGCAAGTGCAGGTCCCAGAGAGCTTTCCCTTTCAGCAAAGTCTGTGGATATTTTGTTTTCAAAGGAGAAACAGTTGTTGAGAATTAATGTTAGATCTCCTCTCTCATCATGAAAACAAGTAC
>NW_010338459.1:20098-27067 GCF_000700745.2 Antrostomus carolinensis
TTGAAAAAGGTACAGAGAGAGGTCCTCTGCCATACTGAGAAGATAAGCATGGTGGGGGTCCTTCCTCTCACCTTCCTGTTGCAAAGAATGTGTCTCCCCTGGTACAGCCCCACTATGGGGTGTGCTTTGCAGGCTGGCAGGCTGCCTCCGTGTCCTGCCACGCATTTCCCAAGGAGAGGGCAGCAGAGAGCCACGCATAGCTCTGCTCCCCGCACAAGTAAACACCAGCAAAACAGGGAAGAGGGAGATGTGCGTTCAGGAGAATCACATCTGGCTGATGGTAGTTGCCAAGCTCTGCTTACCTCTCCCTAACAAACCTCTGCTCCTGACTTGGGTGAAGAGGGGCTGTGGCATGGCTGGAACCTGAACTGTCACAGTGCTGAGCAGAAATACCAGCACCAGAGGCTGGGTGGCTTTTCTTACATATCTTGCTATTGCAGCTGAACCAGCCCCCCTGTATAGCCATCATGTCCTGCCTCTCTGCTTTCCTACCTGGGACAGGGTTTTTTTCACTTGGTTTAACTGCTAGCTTTCTGAGGACAGGCTACTGTCACACTATGTGTATGCACAATGTCCCACAGAAGTGCTGTCCAGGTAGAAGCACCTGTCACTGATGCAGAAACCAGTCCTCTGGGCAGACAACGTGAGGGAGGCAGGAAGGAAGCATTAATAGTGAAGGACACATTTGAATTGAAGCAGGGAAAAGAAAAAAAAAAAAAAAAGCACTGCACGAGAGAAAACTGTAAAAATCCTAACCAATAAAAACAGGAAATGGATTTTCTGCCAGAACAAGGAATGAAGCAGAGAGGTGGGGACCTTCTCCATGCTCTGCTGTTACCAGCAAACCAGAAAGTAATGGGTCACACAGTTACAAAAACAGTAAGGAGGACTGGGAAAACAGAACAGGCCAAGCTGGCAAAGGAGATCCTGTAAAAGGGAGATTCGAGCAAACAGGGATTGGCTGCACTGCACCCTCTTCACATTTGGTCTCCCAAATGGGAGGGCTCATGCCACCCTCCCCAGCAGGAAGGGCACCATGCCTGCAGGGCAGGGGGCTCACTTCTCCTCCCTGAAGTTAGCAGCCGCATTAGCATCAAGCTGGAAGTGACAAGAGATGGGTCAGCAAAGCACTTTCCTTCAGTAGGAAGCAGTATGTCAAACAGATTGCACAACCAAGAAAACTGGGAGACGATGACTGGTCCCCCAGCAGCATGGCAGCCTCAGTGGCTAACAAACTGCAAAGGACCAACCTCCCCCTTGAAAGCAGCCACAAAAAGGCAACTGCACCTCTAAACCGAATGGGATGCTGCGTGGGGAACTGAATGTGAAGTACTCCTGCTTGTGTGAACTGCAACAAGTGACAACAAATGAACCCCTGCTACTGTGCCAATACAGAGGAGGAGACTGTACTGCTGGGAAGATGAAGAATAAATGACCAGAGCCAGCAGATTTAACAAGAAGCATAAATACAAACCCAGAAAAGCCTGGGACTCATTTTAAAAAAAACCCTAATAATAATAATGCAGTAACATTCACTTTTCAAAGGACACAACTGCAAACCAATATCCAAACCTGAACTTTCTGTCTGCGCTCTCTGCAGCAAACAGTTCAATTTACAGTTGGTGGCCCAAATTTTCACCTCCCTGATGCCAACATCTACAGAATTAAAGCCAATAGTGGCATAGGAGTGATGAAAATGATGTCTCTGACCCTCTAGTATGTCATGTTGATGGGGAAGTACAACAGGGCAGGTCAGAGACTTCAGCACAGCACTACATTGTGGTAAACAAGAAATGAACTTCAAGGCTTAGAAGACCTGGGGAAGTCTCTGTGTAACAGCTGCGCTATGACACCCAACCTGCTGCCTTGGAGAGACAGAAGGAAAAGCTACTCTACTACTGTTTCTCTGTTGCATAATCCCAGTTTTACATCACTGTGCTTCCAAATACATCAGCACAAGGTGCAAAGATCCATCCCTCAGACTTGCACCTGAGGGAAGCAACAGTGAAGTAATCCACTTAAGCGGATAATGCCCCAGTAATGCAGGTCTAACACCTGGCATAAAGCTCCAGAAAGCCAACAGGCCAGCAGAAGGCATGTCAAATCCGAACAAGACTCCCAGCACCCCTTCTTCATGGTCCAGTATGCATGGCACATCATGAAGCTATAAGCCATAGGGTGATGTTTACTCTTCTCCCATGAGCACCCAAGTATTACTAAATGAAGCGTACCATGCAACTCCAAACTAAGTTCTTACAAGATTTGTGCCAGATTACTGCCAGGTATTTAGGTTCAGCTCTAGCATGATAACCATTCAATTCCTGCGGTACCCAGTGGGGCTCAAGTCCACTTGGCACCTTCCAGGATCAGATCTAGGTATATGACTGCTTGCTTTGCTGCTATCGTGAGGGCACTGTTGTGGGGAAGTGCACAGCACAGGGTGCTGAACATGTCACCAAGCCCACAGGTCCCCAGTTTACAAAAACACCCCAAGCCAGATATTCATACTGCATTAGGGCAACACTGTGGAAGAAACAGCTCATTTCTCCACAGAGGCAGATGACAAATGGCTGTTAAACATGCCCTGCTTCTGTTTGCAGCAGGTTGTTACATGAAGGAAGGAATGCCAAGCATAATGCAAGGCTGGTACAATCACAACATGTTTCAAGAAGAGGTCTCATCCATACTATTTATCTGCCCAGCTCAACACTGAGGCACTATCTAAAAAAAAAAAAAACAAAAAAAGAAATTTCATCATGTATTGCAGAAAACTATGGTGGTGGTTCTGGCAAGGACAGCATACTGACCCGAATGAGATTCATTTCCTGACTGCTTTCCATAAACGTCCAAATCTTCGGGCTTATCTCCTCCCACATCCCCCCAAGGTCACGAAACACACCCAGCTCCTGGAATGTCCTGTTCACCTGTCAGCAAAGAAGAGAGGAAGGTTATTTCCAAAAGTTGGCAGAGATTCACTGAAGGCTGAGAGGGTGCACTGACCTGTCAAGTGAAGTACTGAGTGTTGCTTAGATTCAAACAGCAGCTCAGCTTCTGTTTAAGGACCAGAGTAGGGAAAATCAAGTGCACTTTGAAGGAAAGCAACAACAGGGAGTGTAGACGCCTGTGGCTGAGCACTGCCTTTCAAGGCTTGGTAGAGAATGACTCTGCCTTGGAGATGAAGGGCACACAGAGGCAGCCCTTCCCCATGTGCCAGAAGAGTCTTGCTGAGGGAGTGTGGGGAATTAGAGAGCACATTAGGTAAACCACAATCGGAAATGATTAAGTATCCATTGACCAGCCTGCAGTGGAGGAAAGGAAGGACACCTGAAGGCTTATCAAGGTCTTCCCCTCTGCCATATCTCACATCAGAGATGCAAAGCCTGTGCATAATCAAAAGGCACCACCAGGAAACCTTCCAAGCCAAGTCTAGACAGCCTGGCCTTTTCTTCTTGAGCCTTCAAAAGCAAGTGCATGGGAGGTGAGACTAGGGAGGCTGTGATTTGCACGCAGTCTTCTCTAGGCTTGTGTTTGGGTCCAACTTAACACAGAGCAGCTAAGCTGCACAGCCAGAGAATGTACCTTATTCTACATATAAGAGGCTAGGGCTAGAGTTACCTCAGTCATGACCTTCCTTACGGCTGGTGTGTCTGGAGTGTACAAGATCTTCCCAATCAGCAAGGGTTTCAAAGCCCTCCAGATAATCCTGGAAAGTGGGCTGGATTCCAGGTTCTTCATGAGCTCATTGCAGTAGGGTGCTGAGGAGGAAAGGACAAGAATGAATGGCTGAACAGCATGGTGACAACTGCAGAAGGCATATGGTCCACTGGTGTGGACTTTAAGGACAGTCACAGCTGAAAGCAAAGCACTTGTCAGACAACAAAAACCTCCTCTACTGCAAAACTCCACAAAAGGCCCCTTTCAGTCCAAGCCTCCATGATCTGTGCAGCAAACGTGGAGCAGCCAGGTAGCTTCCAGCATTAAGAGCTACACTGCTAGTTCCGCACTGTTTCAACAGCCCCACTGCATGGCACAAGAAAAATTTGTCCAGAAAAGGCCAGATTTCCAAAGTCTGCACATGACTTGGTTCCCTCTGCTCCTGAAGGAGGTCTACTGCACAGCCTTCTGTGGACTCTACACGAGGCCCTTAGGAATCCCTTAAACGCTGATATCCCTGCTGGCCTTAAGGGCATGTGCAGGAGGCAGCACGTGAATGCCTTTCTGAAACAACAGAAGGTATGCTGTCCCTCAGGACCACCCGCTTTCATTTGTGGAGGTTTGGGAAACACTAGCAATGACAACCATGAAGTAGATGGGACCTTAGGCCATGCCATGCTTACACTTACTTGTGGAGTTATCATAGAAGTTAGTTACATCGTCTTCAGTGCTATTGCCTCCAAAAAGTGCTTTGTAATTGTTATCCTCATACCAGTTGAGGGATTTAATTTTGAGCCCTCCACCTTCGGGATGGCCACACACAATGCGCGACACAGCCTGGTAGATCTGCGTAGAGGAGTTTGAGGCATTCACGTTGGTCAGGAACATCACCTCTTGCCTCATGTCACTCCAGCTCTTCATGCTCAGCAACTGGAGGAGGGGGTGGGAGAAGAGAGCAGAAGCAGGGATAGGAACAGGATTAGCAAAAGGAGAATATCTTGCCACTCTTCTTCAAATCACACATCTGTTTTTGAATAGATGAGAATCCCCTAGAATGCAACATCAACAGTAAAGACCAAGGAAGGCGCATTACCCCCCACCATAGTGGGAGAACGTAGAGGGTCTTCTGTGCATGCACAAGGAATGTGTGCTTGCCAACCTGTTTACTCTTAAGTTTTCTCCTCCAGTACTGTGGGTGGTTCCTACCCTCTCTGCCCTCTCACATGGAAACTGCCTCTCCTCCCGATTGCACAACAGCTCACATTCCAGTGGAGCCCCTTCATGCGGGGTGGGGTGCATCAAGTCAGAAGAGGGAGTAAGGAACAACACAAAATGAGTGCAGCTTATGGGACACAAGCTGGATGAGCTGCAGGCCTCAGCAGTGTCACTTGGCACAATTCCACCAAGGTCAGCAAGCCTCCACTGATTTACAGCAGGCAGCCAGTGTGACGTCCTAGATCTGTATCGCTTGTCCCTGCCCTAGCACCTCCCTGCCCATTGTCAACAGCATTCCCAGAAAAACTCTGAAAACAAGCCCAGCTTCAGCCTGGAGCCTGATGACAGCATGTGCACACAGCCAGCCACAGCAAGGAGCCTTCCCTTGCCCAGCCAGATTGACACCAGGCTCAAGGTAACAACACACAACTGGCCAGGATGACTGGTACCTCTAGACTCATTTGTCTGGTATAAGCTACTACCTGCAATATGTCATGAACAAAAGTTTCAGCGGCTGAGCCTGAGACACTCACTGTATTAATATCACTGTACCATAACCAAACTCACCACAATGGAAAAAAGCAATGCGCCTCCACATGCACTGGTTTCACACTACATTCAAGCATTGCTCTCAGACTCCCTGTCTGGAGATGCAAGATCATCAGCAGGGGTATGGCCATGAAGACTAGAAGACTGTTTATCTCAGTAACCTCTGTGATGGTGGATGTCAGGAAAATATAAGTCAAGGGTAAGAATGTAGGATACTTCCCCCAAGTAACATTCCAGCTTCCATTTATTTTCAGCTCATGGAACTTCTGTTTCCTAACCCTCAATTAATTTCTTCCATGGTAAACTGCTACAGTTTTGAACATGCACAAGTATTTAACATCCAACAGATCCCTGGAGAGAACGTCCTCTCCCTTCTTCTTAACTTAGCTATGGTTAGCCCATTTTGGTGCCATGGTTTTTTGCACTGGAAGAGAGTGAACATTGAATCCCTATCTCTTTTTTCTGAGTCACTCAACTCTATAGACCCCGGTCATAGCCCCAGCTCATCTCTTTTCCAAGCTGACAAGTCCCAGCCTACTCCTTTGTTCCTTGTGTGAAAGTGATTCCACTTCAAAATGCCCTCCTCTGAACTTTTTCCAGTTCTGCTACCCCTTTTTGGGGAAGAAGGACCAAGACCTATATTCCATATTGAACAGGAGGGCAATCCATGGTTTTACGTAGGGTCACGGTAACATCTTACAGCTGTCTCTCTATCCCTTTTAAAATCTTTTCTAGCATTTGATCAGATTTCTTGACTGCTGCTGAAATATCAGGTGATATTAACTTGGATGTTCTTCCTATGCTGCCCAGACAGCAACATGCACTAATAAGGCCAAGTGGAACTGATGAGACACCTGTTTGTAACAGTTCATCAGCTGCCTCTCAGAATCAACTTTAGGTGCTGTGGCCCAACTGTCCTGTTCTCAGAGACAATAAGAGCCAGTCAAAGATCATCTGCCAGTTTTGCTCACTGTATTGTTTTTTTCACCTTTGTTTAAGTAAGATGCAGATAAAGAAAGTCTGGGACAGGTGGCACAGCCAGACAGCAACAACGCAGAAAGTGATGGTGTGCTGGAACAACTCAATCCAAATTCAACTAAGTAAAGCACTCCCGGAGACTCCATCCTCCGTCCTTACACTGGGAGGCAAACCTGACCCTTTGTGCTCATCTGTAGCACTGTGCATGCTTTAGATGTGCCAACATCTGGACAAAAATTCTTGATGCTAAATAACAGCTACTATGTGTCAAATACACAAGGAGCCTTTATTTTTAGCTGCCTGAAAACACATAACACATTGATATGGTGGAAGACAGCTGTGAGAACAGCTAAAGCCTGGGGATTCACTATAGGTGTCCAGAGTGACTGCTGCAAGTGTACTTTCATTTCCTCACTGCTGCCTCTGCCTGCACCCCAGTGCCACTCAATCTGGCTCCACAGGTTCAGGGTGACTGACAAGACACTAGCATCATGGGACATGAATGAAAAAAATGTCACACAACAGCTTTTGTTGGTTACCTACAGAATGAATCACAGAATGGTTTGGGTTGGA
>NW_010338460.1:0-1759 GCF_000700745.2 Antrostomus carolinensis
TCCATGTCCTTCTTGGACTCAGGGGCCTTCCTCTGAGCCTTCCCCAGCCCTTCAGAATGGTCTCCAGGCTGCAGGACCCACCTCAGGCCCCTGAGGCCACGCTGGGAGGGAACTGGTTCCCGCAGCCTTAGTGGCTGTTCCCCCCGTTGCTGTGGTGAGGAGGAGCGGTGCTTGCAGGGCTTGGTCAAGCTCTGCTCCTTTGCCATCCCCACACACAGACTGATTGTGTGCAGGTACCCAGTGAGTGTGTAAAAAAAACCATCACATTAGGTATAGATGTGGTGGATGAACCCATCACCTGCACGTCTTCACTGTACAAAATGGTCTGGAAATTAAGTTCAAGTTACCTGTAATAATTAATGCTGTCTTGAATTTTCTGTTGCTGCTGCTCAGGGGTTTTCTGAGCCACAAGATGTGCCCAGCTGAGTTTCATTTCATTCTCACTTTCCTTCTGCTTGGTATTTGGGAACTGAAGGATGAACTGAAAATGAAAAACCACAGAATGGTGGGGTCTGGAAGGAACCTCAGGGGATCATCTAGTCCAACCCCTCTACCAAAGCAGGTTCACCTAGAGCAGGATGAACAGGAAAGTGTCCAGGCAGGTTCTGAACATCTCCAGAGAAGGAAACTCCACAACCTCTTAAAATTATTGTTGGAGGAAGAGTCAGAAGCAGCAGTGAGGGTTTGGAGGGATTTGTGTGTCTGTAACAGTGGCCCTGAGAGGTGGTTTCACTGTGAACGTGGATTAGAAGGCAGTTCTCTGTATGCTGTGGACAGAGAAGTGTCATCTCCAAGAACTTAATTATTTGGTGGCCTTCAGAAATCTCCAAAGAGGAGACAATCTCACCTTCTCTGAAACTAAAATCTTCCCTACGCTTTCCAGCTGAGAGGCTCAGACTGTGGATTAGATCTTGACTGTGTAGTAGCTGACATAGATGATTCTCTGAAACAAGCTCCAGGAGTTAAAACGTTCCCCTACAACAAGAGAAGAGATGGATTTGAGCTCCATGTCATGTTTTCCTCCCCCAAAATATTTTTGAAGGCTTTTTTGCAGAGTTAGCTTTCAACTAAACTTCTCAATGCTTGGATCTAGGCTGTTAAATTAAATTAAATCTGATAAATTAGTGTGGAGATAGTCTGGCATTAATGATTTTAATGATGATGTGATGTGCAGCTGCCAGATCTTTTTTGGAGTTTGCTGAGTAGTGGTGCACTGATCAATATGTTCCTTTCAGATCCCGATCAGCAGCTCTGTCCTGATGTGTTTGGTGCTTTCTGTGCCTAAAGGAAAAAAAAATAGGGGAACTAGGGGGGAAAAAAAAGTAGTTTTATGTAAAGGAAGTGTTAAGGCAACTTTACTAATAAACACCTTGCAACATAGCTGAGAGATGAGGAAGAAAAGTGCTTCCCCCCTCTTTTTTTCCCCGTAATTCTGAATATACAACTTTAAGAAGTGGATTCAAGGCTGTTGATGGAGAACATCAGTTATTCCAAGAATGTCCCTGTAACACTGAGGCGTTTTTGTAACGTTTAGGGGCTGTTCCTGCACGTTCAGTTCTGTTGGCTTTGGTGAAGAACGCGTTTCCTTAACTGAAAGGTCTCTTTTGTTCCTCAGGCAGCGGCTCTAATCCTTTCCAGCATTTCGAGAAGAGTGCTGTGCTTCAAGAGGTAGGAATAATTGTAGTTGAATACTGTTTCACTCTCTTTTCCCCACCCTTTTTTTCTTCTCCCCCCCCCACCCTTTTTTTCTTCTCTCCCC
>NW_010338461.1:0-2189 GCF_000700745.2 Antrostomus carolinensis
ATATATATATTTAACCCCATAACAAGGCATAGTTCATAGTAAGCTACACCTCTGAGGGGAAAAAAATCCAGAAGCTGGCATATGAAATTAATAACGGTAGTTTTACATTTCATTAACAATTAATTGATAGTGTTACAGCAGAATACTACCATTGAGAGAGTATTTCTGAACAATCACTTGAACTTCAGAATAGTGCCTACAAGAAAAATACCTCTAGAATATCTGTAGGATGACTATTCTTTTTCCTTCTTCATAGTGTAATGCAAAATAAATGTATAAAATACATACACGTTAATATAAAAAGAACAGGGTGAGTACTTTACTTTGAACTTGAATTACAATTCTCAAAAATCTTTCATGACAGGACTGCAAAAAATTCCCCCAAATTACACCTTTCATGCATTTTTCTTGACCTGTAGTCAGTTAATTTCCATCCATGGTATATACATCTCCGTGATCAAAGGCATCTTGGAATAAAAGGCTGCCATTTGAGTAAATGTTATTTTCTGCTGACTTACATTCCTCTTTAGGTTAGAGGCAGTGTTCTCCACTTCCATGTTTCCAGGGAGCAGTCTGTTCTAGGGGATCGAGCCAATGGGTTGCAAGCACTGACACCCTGAACTTGGAATCATAGTTATTGTATTTTAAATGTCTTTTTTGGCCTTGGTCAAGGGGTTTAATTTTTTCTCCTCAACTTGTACATTATTGCAATGAGTAGTACTTTAAGAAGGGTTACCTTTTCACCTGCTTTCATCTCTGGAATGCTAGATAATGGCAGAGTTTTTGTATGATTGAGCATATTGTCTGTCTAACTTCTGTACTGGCGTCTGAAGAGGCTCCTTTTGCATTGTGCTTTCATGTTTAAATAGTGTCTTGTACTCTCCATTTGCTGTGTGTCGGTGAGTTATAAATCAAGCTTCTGATCATAGGCTTTTGTAAGTTGTGAATCTTCCAGTAAAGATCAGTCAGAAATTAATTCAGAATTCTGAAACTGTTGGCGGTGGTATGTGAGGAAAAGAACATTGGTTCATATTAAAGAATGAGCTAAAAAAATATAGGTTTTTAACTCACCAAAAAAGCAAGGATGAATTTTTAAAAGATTCTTTACTGTTCCTGGCAGTACATCCAGCCTCATTGCCACTTGACCTTTCCTATAGCTTGCAGCTCTTCCCACCTGAGCCAACCCCGTGTGCTCTGACATTTGCCGAGCTCCCAGAGCCCTGGGAAGTTTGCTGCCTGTCTCCTGGGTGAAGTCACTAAGGCGTCTCTGTTGTGCCAGATTGTGCCCAGCCAGCTCGGCAAATGTCAAGAGGCTTGAGAATAGCAAACAACCTACTGTGGGGACCACATTGGGATGCAAGAATGAGAGGTTTATCTCTGTCACCCTGCATTTTAGTGGTGGAGCACAGGTAACCTACAGTTTTAGCTGCATGAGCTAAAATAAACGTGAGAAAATGTATTTCATTGCAATGCATTAAAAAGTGGCTAAGAAGTGGTTAGGAAAGTGGGACACCCAGGCTGAAGACTTAAAAACTACTTCCTTACCCAGGGCTGGACTCCTAGCCAATTTCAAAGCAAAAAATTGAAGCACCCTCATTGGCAAAACCATTTACCAGTTGCTTGGCGTGTTAAAATAAGTAGGAACTTTAGATGTTTGCCAAATCTGAAAATCACGTTGTTTTTACTAAGATTTTCTTATTTTACTTCCGGAAACTTTTGAGATGATACTTAAATGTGAAGTGGTCCGGAATTTTATTTGCTTTTATTTGTATTTACTTTAAATATGTATTTCCAACTAATTTCTAATAATGGCTTCTTGTGGGGGTAATGTAGAAAGGATAACCGATGGTCGTTACGGGGTTGTCAGTGCCCACACTGATGGCCTATTTAACAGCTAATGAACCAGTGTGATGGTGAAAGTCCATAATATTCCACTGAGCCAGTCATTAAATGCAGTAATGAAAGTTTTTTGAAGGTATTATTACTGTTCTAAACGATATTTAGTGATTTGTAGCAGACATTTCCTTCTTGATATTTGCATTATGAGGCAACTAATTTGGAAATTCAGTAATTCCTGTGTGTGTAACAAGCAAATTTCTACCAGTTCTAAAGCCAGGCAGACTGTGTTACACTGGCTGGGTAACTGTTATCCAGTGAGCCAGCAGAATACTTGCCATGCTTTTCCTGCT
>NW_010338461.1:2210-2410 GCF_000700745.2 Antrostomus carolinensis
TCCTGCTGATACACTGACTTTTATTTTTATTTCTTTATATTGATGGCCACAGAGGGTTATGATCCATTTCTACACTGCTTAATCTCAATGTAAGAGAAGTTGTGAATTATGTTTGAGAATATATATAAAAAAAAAAAAGGAGCCTAACAGCAGAGGTTTGATAAGCCTGGGGAATCGAGTGCTACTTTCACCTTCCTGCT
>NW_010338461.1:2457-31210 GCF_000700745.2 Antrostomus carolinensis
CAAAGCTTAAAATCAACCCAAAGAGGAATTCAGACTAACTCTCCATCTCTCTACAGAGCTGCTGTATTCCCTCACTGTCTCCAGTCCTGTTTTCACTCATTTTATCAGGTAAATAACTTGAAGGAAGCAATTCCTTGTAGCCAAAACAGCACTCTACAGATTGATTAACCCTCTCTTCCAGAATCTCTTGACCTTACCTTCAGTACAATGTAGTATCATGCTAAAGTACAGCTGTGAACTTAAGCTGGCAAACCTAACACTGACCAGAATTTTGTGAGCATTATAGACAAGGACAGGCTACATCAGTCCAAGTGAATCTGAACTTGGACCACGTTTTGTCATAATTCAGGTCATCCAGTGTATAATGTGGTTCTTTGCCTCATGTACATGATCTTGGTCAGCCTCATGATACCTTACTTGGTTCTTCACAACTTGCTTAACATAATAGAACTCTGCAGTAAGGCAAAAGCCTGGAGAATTTTGTCCTTCCTCAGGGAGCTTGCTTGATTTCAGTGTTTTGATTTCTACATCTTTAAATCTAAAAATAATAATAATTTAAAAATTATTTCCATTTATTCTTCTATAGTTTTTTCCAAAATTCTTCTGTCTTGTACATATTTTACTGATATATTTGACCACCATTTGTTGAAGCATTGAAGCACTCTACCATCATTATTTAATGCATATTCTTAGATATGGAGGAATTGGGGCACAGAAAAGCTAGGGGCTAGATTGCCAAAGGTATTCAGTGACCTCGTTCTCATTGATTCAGTACCTGTAAGTGTCTGGAGAGGAGTGACATATCTAAGTATCTATAAAAATCTGGGCCGAGTAATTTATTAACAAAAGCATGCAGGAAGCGTGTGGTTCAACAGCATATTAAATTTAGGCCCTTAACCTTGAGAACCATGCATTTCTTTTACCACTAGACTCCCCTTCACTTGCTGATACTTAAAGTTGAATTACAGTTGTTATCCTTCAGTCAAATGGAAAGTTTTTATCTTTATGTTTCAGAAGACTGAAGAATATTGTAATTTATTTATTTATTTTGACAAAACATCTTGTGTTTTGGTTTAGTTTCAGGTTATGGTCCTAAGAACATATTTCCAAAGGCTTCATTCAACCTAGAAATATGAAACGTCTTCAGTTCTAAAATAAAAGCCTGGATGACTACAGATTTAATGGCTGGCTTAAATAGTTCCATTATTCTCTTCCAGCATTCCATTACGATGAAGTATCCATTTCAGATACTGAGGAAATTCAGTGTTACTGCCACAGTTCTTTCAAGACTGCTGCGTAGAGGCTTGGGAATGAGTTTTGTCATCTCAAGATTAAGAGTACCTATTTTGTCGACTTTATATTTTGTCATTTCTAATTTTACTTCAAAGGCAGGATTAACTGCCTTTCATGTGGTTGTGTCTTGAGATACACAACCCTAAGCATATACTTCCACGCCAAGGTGACGCCTTCCTTTCCAAAATGCTTCTCATTTAACCAACACACCTTAAAAAAAAAAAAAAGTGTCCCCATCTGAGATAAAATACTCACAACAGTATGAACTGGAGAAATGATAGAAGCATGCAGGAAACAAAGGCTAAGAGGGATAACCTTTGGGTTATGAAGAATCATAGGAAAGAGAGAAATGGCAAATCAAGATTTAAAACTGGAGAGGAAGCAATAGGGAAGTACATGGCTGTTAATCAAGTAATAACCCAAGTTTCGTCTGTTGTGAAACTGGTTTAGGTCAATCAATGCAGAATCTGAATGAGAGTGAATTAAAAACCTGTAGAAAGGGCAGAACTAGAAGGGCATATATCACATGAAATTGTGCTTGTGTGTGCGATAGAGAAAGGGGGAGAGAGGTTTTGGTTCATTTGTTGGGAGAGTTGTGACCTACCTAAGCCAGTATGCTGCAATTTCTGCCACCTGGTGATGTTCTGTATTTTGAGCTTGGTGACCGGAGGACAGTTTTAGTCACTTCACCATTGATAGTTTCTGTGAGGTTTTGGGGGATTGATTCTCTTTGGGTTTGTTCTGTTTTAAGCATAGTTACCCGAAGGCTTCCCTTATCTCAGCTAAGACCGTGTGATTTTGTTGAGAGACCCATCCACTGACAAGGTAAATACTGAGATTTAAGGCAAGTCCTTGCAGACTTTCTCCAAGTGTCTCACACAGCACTGGGGAATGGGATGGAAAATTGTTGCGTGTCTTGCAGCCTTGCAGCTTCACAAGCACTGGAAGTCATGTTTGCTCAGTCACTAAATAGGTTAAACATAGCCTTAGTATACTACTACTACTCCTAGTGTACTACAGAATTGTCTGTGCTAGTGTACTACTAGTAGCCCCTGTGTACCACAGAACTGTCTGTGCTAAGTGTGTGTGTTTAACTCTCTTGGGAGAAGTGCTGACCTTTCAGTCAGCCTCTGAAATCCCAGTAAAGATGTTACTTTTGACAGTAGCTTTGTAGGGATTGGAAACAACATAGTTAACGTCTCCAAAATAGACTCTTTTAGGCTAGGTGGATGTTAAGGGAAGGAGATTAAATTACCTCCGTGTGAAAGCTTGCAGTTGCATGACATTATTATTATTTGTTCAGAGACAGTTGAAGAAATTATTATTTTAGTGGGCTTTTATTGTTGCACTTACAGTACCACCCCCCAGATAATCACAATACTAGATGTGTAAAAGAAAGTTTCTCAGTCAGTGAAACAGCATTTTTCATCTTTAGTGAAAAACTGGAGTTTAGGAAAGGTCTCTGACAGTTTTTGAAGTATCTGTGTTTCCAAGACAGCCTGCAATATCCTTTTGAATGGAGTAGGAATAAAACTCAGCGCTCGGCAGAGCCCGTGTGATTTCTGCCAGCTTCGGTAAGCGCTTCTGGGCAGAATGGAGAAGGTCTGGCTTCACTGCTGCTGGGCTGGACATGGCTTTGTGGCAGGTGGGAATGTCCTTTCTCTTGTTGAACACAAATAATAGGTGAACTGGCAAACAAGAGAATGAGCCCTCTTTTTTTACAGTGTTTTCATTCTTTTTACTGGATGAGCAATTTCCTTTTATTTGCGTTTCCTCTTTGCAACAAAATTTCCAGATTGTTCTTTTGGCATATCCAGTAATACCCCGCTTCAGGTGTGACTGTTTAAGGTTGTCTACTGGTTTGTAACCAGAATAGGGGACAAATCCACCAGTACATTTCAGCAGCTTTGTGCCAGCCTCACGGCACAAAGCAGCCATGAACCTGACTTAACAGACCAGTTAAATGGGGTTTATGGCCTCTTTGGGCTGTGGGAATATTGTGAAACAGCTGGAGAGCGTTGCGAATGGGTCTGGTCCTCAGTCGCTTGCGTGGTATGAAATACTGTTGTACGACTGTCCCGTGGAGATCCTCTCAAATCTGCATTCATCTGACTGGCACCGGTGACCTTGTGCTTCAGATGAAGGCACCGGGTACGTACCACGTTAGGTAGCTTTCATCTACTAGACCTGATGTACTGCAAAAATGATGCTGAGCACCTCATGTCATTTTGAGGGCAACTGACTGAGCGTCGGATGCATCGGTGCTGTGACAGTGCAGATCAGGCACGCGCTTCCAAAGGGAATTGCTGGTCATTGCTCTTCCTGCGTTCTGGTTCATATCATGAAACCATTCTGGTTGGAGGACACAGTGCCTTTTGAATGGAGTGAAGCAGGAAGCTGCACTCTGGGAGCAGCCCTGCTGCCTCCCAACCACTAATGAGCATTCAGTCCTCGAAACCAGAGGACATCCAAAATACCGAGCCCTGCCCACCCCCCAGATGGTGGACTTCAGGTTCTTACCATTAACTGTTTCACTCCAGGTCTGCTCTTACATGTGTTCTACTACTTGATAAATGGGCACAGGGAGAGGTAAAGCAGTTGCCCATGCTTGTACACCCAGGAGCAATTCTAGGTTTCATTTCACTCCAGGTCTGCACTTACCTGTGTTCTACTACTTGATAACGGGCACAGGGAGAGGTAAAGCACTTGCCGGTGCTTGTACACCCAGGAGCAATTCTAGGTTTCTTGAAATTAATCAAGTCTTTACCATAATCTCTGGGTGCTTGAGGTAGGATTCCAGCCCTTTGAGGAACCCAAGCTGACTTCCTTCTTTTATTTGATATCACCACTGAAGTATTTCATAGATTTCCTTCAAGCTTTTCTATTTTTCAACTTTATTTTTTTAACAATTGTATTGTAACAACATACTCCAACTCCAGCTGCTCTCTTCAAGGACTGTTTGTACGTTCTGTGGATCTCGGGTTCTCAAAGTCTGCACATACACACTAGTGTGTGCACTCACGCTCTCCCCTCCCCTTCCCCTAAAGAATCAGGAGTTGGGACTTCAGATTACTGAGGTAATTATCTATATACTGAGGCAACAGATAGTACTGCCTTTAACTCAGCCATGTCAACATACAGCTGCTGAGAGACGATCTTTGTGTAGGTAGCTCTCAAGCAGTTTCATGCTTAGTAACTGTCAAGACAAACCTTCTTTGTGTTTTATTTCCCAAATACTTACTAGTAAGGTTGTATGCTCAAGGCACATCTCTGTAGTGGATTCATGGTGTTGAATGATAGCTATTTATCTCCTGCTCCTTAATGCAGTGCTTCCACTTGATCTTGTCTTTCCTCTGGTATCAGGGGGAAGGCTGAGCCAGAGATGAGCTCTCCCACCACAGAGAAAACGTGAGATTTTCCAACTCAACGTTGGAAGAAAAGGCAATGCTGAAGATGGATTGAATCAATTAGAGCAAAACACAATGTGCTGACTTGAGTGCATAAACCAGGTTGGCTACTGTTGTCCTATGTATTTTTATTTTAATTACCACCAGCTGAAGCAGTGTAAATCTTCAAGCATTGCCCATGATGAGATGCTAATTAGTAACAGGGTGTTGCACTGAGCATTGGCTTCGGTTTACAACTAACTGAAGGTTTTATTCCTGTGGGTTGTATAACAGCAATCCAATGTTGAGCTGGGAACAATACAAATGTCCTTAACAAGGTCCACATCCCCCACCCCAAAAGTCCTGTTGTTTAGGCCGGATGAAGATGGTATGAAGAAAAGAAAAGGTTTGTACAAACAGCCGTTAGAGGCTCAGCTAGTAGCAGATGAGATTCCAAAGCTACATGTGGATTGTGCACTCAAAGAAAAGGTGCCAATAAGGACAAGAGGTATAATCACCCTTTACCTTCTGCCTGATGTTTTCAATAACGAGCAGTTATCCATGGTGGTTTAGCTGGCTGGATGTCTCAGTTTGTTATTTTGATCTACTTTGCATCCAGGTCCTTGGCTAGTCAATTTGAATTTATTTTTGTTCAGATGTAAGGTGGCAAACAAATACATGCACAATGACTTATGGGAGATTGCCACAACATCTTCCTGATGTGATTGTCAGCTCTTTGAGGGGAACAGTAGATTCTAGCTCTTTCTTTCTGGACTGGATTTGCAGCTGTGTAACTTCATTGCTCTGAACTGAGTGAGGCTGGAATTTTAAAAGCACAATATGGTATGTTGGCAAATCAAAAATTAATGTAGCCAAGTTCTGTGGTGAAGCCAACTAATACCCATACCCCAAAGCACTGTATCTTCGCCCAGAACAAGGGAGCCATACACCTTCTGGAAACCATCCCTGACTCCCTTCGCACTGAAACCTCTTCCCAAATTGTCTGGGAGAAGGTGAGTTAGCTCAGGCTAAAGCAATGCCACAGACCATTCATATTGTGTAAGTACATGGGCAGTAGCGCTCCGGTTCCTGAAAATATTGTGGTGGTGGTTGGATCTGTGAGCAGAGAGACAGCTGTGGTGTCTCTGGGCAGGTCTTGAGTTAATTCACATTTATCAGACAGTTGGTATTGTTACAGTACTGGCATCCTAGGAAGGATGAGTTTCTAGTTTTAATTTATTAATTAAAATACTTACATGTTATTACCAACAATATCAAAATAAATAACAAGTCCATTTTCCCTGTTTTCAGAGACTGTAGCTGTAGCAAGGCCTTGCAGGTGTTCATTATATGCTATTTAAGTAATGGATTCTTACAGCTTACAGGTGTCGGGACACATTTTGTGAATTTATAGGGCCACATGACATTCCATTTATGAAACACAGTCCATTTTGCTAGCAGTGTAAGACTGATAGCTGTTTTTCATGCTGCTGTGAATTCATATTCTGTCTGAACTTAGGAGGTAGATTTTATGCTGATGAAATTCTCTTTTATTCGGGATCTATAAACATGAAAACAAATCTGAAGGACTCGTCATTGCAAAGAAAAAAACTGGTTTTAATCTGGATGACTTTTTGATCAGACCATGTTTTTATAGCTTTATCCTGTATTACAGCAGGAAAAAAAAGGTGGCTGTCGATTCACACAGACAAGTGCTGATTTATAGTAACATGTTTTTAAAGGCAGACCAAGGAGAAGGAGCTGTGTGGACAGTTCATGAGAAGCAGAACAACATAGCAAGTCACTAAACACGGTTAAGGTTTGCGAAGGAGCAAAATGCCAGTTGTAGGGAATTGCCTTTCTCAGCTTGAAATCCTGAGCTAGTATCCAAAACTGAAGAGAACTGTCAGGAGAGAGAGACGTCGAGGAAAATGAGCCTGGGTTGCTATGCTACATACTCATTCCTATTAACATCACTTAGTTTTGTACTAAGCAGACACTTTTAAAACACCACTCATTGGCTTTGTGTTTGTATTTCAGTTAAACTGATTGGTTGACTGGTTGACATCCATCTGAGACACAAGCATAATTTCTGGTGAGGTTTTGCAAAGTGCCTGTGTTTATATCTGTGGTACAGAAGCATTCTCAAGACTGTTGTTTAAAAAGATGACTTCCAGGGAAATAGTGTCTTTCTAGCCATAGCGAAGGTTTGCAGGATCTTCATACTGTGAATCGACACACAAGTGGCATATTCCAAAGTACTGGCTGGGCAGTAAGGAGGTACAAACTCGATTATTCCTCATTTTTGAAAATCCTATGATTTCACTTGTATTTCTGAATCTGTTCTTTGGGGCTTATTGGGCTCTTTAAAGGGAAAATCATGAATGATTATTTTAATACCAAATATGTATATTCAGATGAGCTTGGGTGAGCCAAAATGTCCTACAGCAGAAACATTATAACATATCTGCCTGAAAATTGAATTCAGTAGAAAAGTTAGTACATTGGCTGCTGATCTCAGTCAAGTTTCTGTGGTTGGGTCAAGTCCAAAAGTCTTCCTAGTTTCCCATTAAAAAAAACATTTTCCCTATTCTTCAGTCATTCTTGTGTGAGAAAAATCCAACAGCTTTGCAAAGGGTAAGGAGCTGAAGGAAGAAACATGCTATAATGTTATTTAATTTACTCTGTCTGGGAAATCATAGAATCATTTTGGTTGGAAAAGACCATTAATATCATTGAGTCCAACCTGTGTGGCCAGTGGCAGAATTTTGCAGTTCCCTTACGTAAGCTAACACCCACATTTGAGAAAGCAAGTCTCAATGTGATAGTAAATTTGGATTTTCCATTTGTTTTGCTGGATTGTTTGGGGTTTTCTTCTTGTTAAAGCATGAGTCTGAATCTCCACTCACCTGGAGTTTGTCAGTATTTGGAACTGAAGTGTTGGTTCAAGCCTGAAAGAAACTCTGTGTTGACCGAATCACTAGTGTGGATCTCTTAAATCTCTCTAGTACTTTAAGTAAAATATTTTTTTCGTGTGCATGTACCACCTCTGTGCTATCAGATTGTTTCTAAAAGATGGGGGAGAAAGACATTCTTATTTGTAGTAATAATGGCTGTAAAAACATTAGACATGGATTAGTTATGTAGAAATCCCTTTTCCAAAAATATCCCTGTGAATCATATATTAGTATTTTTACCAGAGAATAATACTAAATTTTGAATCTCCAAAGATTCCCATGGCTGTTTTGAACTGGTGGAAAATAACCATTCAGTTATAAAACAGATCAAAAGGAAAATAAGATAAACTATTACCTGTGTAAGGTCTGAATCGTTTTGCATTCACCAGCTGTGCTGAATGAACTGGAAGTTGTTTCAATAAAATAGAACAGACCTGATTTCTGGGAACAAACTTCACTTCTTGGCATTTACCTCCCAGGAATCTTTATTGGGAAAGTTTTCACAAGTAGTTCATACAAGTGCACACAGGTACAGTGTTTTAGTGTATAGATCCAGTTTTCCCGTGAGGCATACCACGTAAGCATAGCTTTATCTAGCTGAAAATATGTAATAAAGGGGACAAGGCTAAGCAGTAATTTGCAAGGGCATTCAGAACAGGGATATAACCAAGTACATCCAT
The DNA here is from genome assembly GCF_000700745.2 of Antrostomus carolinensis. Taxonomy (NCBI): domain Eukaryota; kingdom Metazoa; phylum Chordata; class Aves; order Caprimulgiformes; family Caprimulgidae; genus Antrostomus; species Antrostomus carolinensis. The sequence continues at coordinate 10,774 of NW_010338461.1, forward strand.
AAGCAGAGATTGCTTCCCAAAAGCCTAGCCAAGAGTGCTGGCTATTAACAGAACATTAGTGGTAGCATTTTTAGTCTAAATAACAAGTAATTAGCCAGCCACATTAAACAATAATGAGAGCTAGTAATCATTTTTTTATCAGCAAAATTAGCCTGAACTCATTTTAAGACAACATTTAATACAAACAGCTTAATGAATATGTAAAAAGTAAAAGTTATGCACAAAACCAAAACGTACTCTGCAAACCACAGATAATTACTGTATCTTGACTGTTAGGCATGAACTTCTACAGAGCTCTTCTGTCCCCACTTCTCCTCCTTGTGCCCACATGAGTTGTGGAAGCATTCTCTTGGTGTCTCCGGGGGACACAGTTTGGATGCAGAATGAAGTAAATTACTAATTAATTTTGTAAAGGGCAAGATCTTCTATCTGCATTTTTCATAGAATAGAGTTAGGAAAAGCCCTGTAAGATCATTGAGTCCAACCACAAACCCAACACGGCCAGTTCCACCTCTAACCCATGTCCCTGAGCACCTCGTCTGTTCAATCCCACCAGGGAAGGTGACTCCAGCACCTCCCTGGGCAGCCTGTTCCAGTGGTACAGTTCCTATAAAATTCCTTTGTGTGGTTGTGAGTGGAAGACTGGAGGTGCAAAGAATCAGCTGTTTGCATAAAGTTCTACTCTAAGTCTTTCCACTCTGATTTTTCTAATCTTTGTATTCCTGTTCATTCCCTCCAATTTAATGCGTTTTCAAAGGCCTTGATACACTAATCCAAACCTTTGTTCATTTTTAGGTGCTTAATTATTATTCCTTCCCCTTATTAAGTTTCATTTTCCCGAGACACACCTTATGAGGGAGAGCAATTAACAGGATAGTTTAAGAAGTAAATGAAAGGTCTTATTTCTCTGCACATACTCCTTTTCATCTTTTATCCTCTTGATGACTTTTTTTTAACCTTTTCTTGATAAGAAAGAGGATCTTATGCTTCTTTCTGCAGATTATTGTTCAAAGGCTGTTCTTTATTCTACATAATATTCTAAATCTCAGGTGTGAAAGGGGTATACAGTGGTCTGTGCTGGTTATTTATGTGCAGAGTTTGAGAGGCTGAATACAGGTAGGATTTGGCCAGGGCTAAGAACAACTACAGGTGATTTCACATATTTCTGTACAATGAGTCTGAGCTGGTTTGGTTTTTTTTGTAGAGTGAAGCAATAAATCACTCCTTCTTTTCAGTGAGGCTGTAAATGCTGCTCATGCCAAGGTGATCCCTACATCACGCAGAACACTTGCAGTGTCACTTGGCAAAGGTCTGTTTATGGCCCAGTTCTGTGAGGGATCTCTCTGGTGTGTGTATCTATATTCTGTGGATAAAGTATAGCAGCGGTTTGACCATCGCTTATGACTGACAACCTGGGGAGTTGCAGTGGTTAACTTGATCCATTGTTTCTCTTAGCCCAGATGGTTTATAATACAGGCTTCAAAGCTGATGAAAGTACATCCATCCAGAAGATACAGCTGCAAATCTGATTTATTTGTTGGCTTCCTTGTTTTAATGCATGAATTAGAAACATTGAGTGGGCATAAAAACAGAGAATGACACACGGAGTCAAAGCAAATAGCCAGATTTGCATTCTCTGTCTAGCAGAAGTACCATTTGCCTAGACAAGAGTATAAAAATAGAGCAGGGGTTTGAGAGCAGCTCTCCTCAGCCTGTGACTCCAGGGCTTGCTGAATTGCAGGAGGTCTCTTTGTGCTGCTAACATCTTAATGGGTCATTTCACCCGTGCTTTAGGCTATACTGTTTTTCAGAAATGGCCTTGTGTTTGGTTTTTTTTTTTTCTGAATATCCATAATGTCACATAGAGTGGGCTTCACACTATAAATATGCTGCATGTAAAGATCCTTTTGCTTCCAGTCTCTCACCTGATAATTTCACTGGATGACTCAGTGTTTTCATGTTTGCAGAAACAGATCCATATTTGTATTTCCCATGCCATTCATGATGAGCCAGTATTCTGTTTGTTTTAATCTCTTTTCCAGTGTGGAGAAATTTATATACATTTGTACATTTATATTACTAGTTTATATTACATTTACATAGTATCAGAATGATGTCTTTAGTGTTGCTCTCCTCTTTTTCCCTACCGATTCCTACTACTCCAAATGCTTTACTGAAGTTTTTGTAGAACTACCTCTTACAACACCAATATCTTAAGTTCATGCAAAGCCCATTATTGTGCATTAGGATTTTTTGCCACAGACATTGCTTTATGTTTTTCAACATTTAATTCCATTTTACTTCCCATAAGACTCCTGAATAATTTTTAATTTTTACTGACCCAAGTAACTAAGCAGCTGCACCAGAGTTTCACCTTGCTCAGAGGAGAGGATGGCTATAGCACAATACCTCTGAAAAACGTCAGCAAACTGGCTCCCTCCGCAGCGGCTCTCTCCTCTCCAGTCTCAAGGCATCTGCAGAATCCTTTTTCCGATGCATTCTTTTGGGTGAAGTTTCCAGTATGATGTGAAAGCTATTTCAGTGCTGCTCTAAGGGAAGGTGCTATGAAAAACCAGTGAATTTGGCTCCCTCAAAAAAATGCCACCGGGAAATCGTGTGCAGCTTCTGAAGTCACTTTTACCACAGCTGATTACCAACCGTTCAGGTTTCCACAAGCTTCTGTTGGAGGTGCGGTTGGGTCTTGTATTTCACAAGGTTTCTTACCCACAGCCTCTTTCCACTTAATACATGCTCATTTTTCTCTTCTGAGCAACCAGAAGGGTTATTACACTTGATGGAGAAAGCAGTCATTTGGGTTAATTGAAAATGAATGATTAGGATATTCTAAGACCTACTCCAACTATGCCCTAGCTGCTTTTTAGATTTAAAGATGCTGTTCATGAGCAATAATTTCCCTCTGCTTTAAAATGGTCAGTTATTTTCAAACTATGAAATAAAGTGCATTTTCCTGTCCTTTTTTAAAATATGGTATGCTTGAGAAGCTTAAAACTTGAGCTAGTTTAGTTCGAAACCTGTCACTTTTTCTAGCCCATAAACTTTATTTTCACTCTCTCAAAAACACTTATTTCCTCCCATTTCCTCCATCTGTGCAAATTCCAGCCCTCCTTCCTTCCATCCTTCTGCAGTAATGATCACGGGTGATGGTGGTGGTACCAGCATGCTGCCACGCTGCTGAAGGTGATTAGTGCCAGTATTGTTAATTACTGATCTGGTTGGATACGCTGATTTAGTGGCAGAGGATAGTGCCTTCTCCTGAGGGCTATTTCTTAAGAATGCTGCCCACTTCTTTTTATCCTTTTATGATTTTTCTTTTTCCCCTGTTTTTATCCTAGGGCATGAGGTGATTTGGTAACTAAGTACTTCAGCCCCTAACTAATTTCACCCATTATGTTGGAATGACGCAGTCCTACAGGATTATAGGGTGGTCTTTTGACTAAGAGATGGTACAGGAACTGTGTTTATCCCAGGAGATCAAACTCCTGGAGCTCACTCTTTGGCTGGCAGTGGTTTCTGTGTATCTGAGCTGAAGAGCTTTTGGTTCCATAGGCTGCAGACCTGATCCTGCTTACATTGGATCAGAAAGGATTATCAGTGGCATGATAGGAGTGAGATGAGAACTCTGTCCTGAGTGTGTGGGAGACGGAGCGCTGGAAAGTGGCAGCACTTAAAATGAAAGACCACCTGTTACCAGCAAAACCAATATGAGCAATTGGTACACAGATATTTTAACTATAAAAATTCACATGCCATTTAAAACTATTGGAAAGCTCCCAAAATAGCTTTCACCTTTTTCAAGAAAACATCCTTCCTTTCATGGTTTTTAAAAAAAAAAAAAAGTAATAATTTATGACACCCTGCAACAATAGATAAATGTGAACAGAAAAGAGTAAGAAACCAGACGTAAATGTTTGAATCATGGGTGTAGCTTTCAAACATCCAGCTCCCCCGGGTGAGCGGGGTTTGTCTTTGTCTCCCTAGTAAATAAGGACGTATTTGGTCGCTTTACAGACAGTCTTATCTCCATAAAACAGCATACTCTTCTGTTCAGTGCCTATTCTTCCTGGCAATATTCTGCTTTTAGCATCTCGGTCTCCCAGTCAGAAGACATTTCCCTCCCTCTCCCTCCATCCCCTGTGCTAGCTGGGGGGTTTTCATGGATCACTGCTCTGAAAGACTGATCCACTTTGAGGTGACAATGTCAAACTTGCCTATTTGCGCTCACAAGCACATCATATTAAACTGCCATAGGCAGGAGAGGCACCTCTGTGTCTGTGTCTGGAGGTGAAGACCACTAGTTCAGGGTTTTGAACCCAGTGACCGTTTGTTTGTGGGTTCAGCCAGGAGGGGATGGAAGAAGCAGCATCCACGACTTGTAACGCACTGCACATCCCCTCGGGAGTCACAGGTACAGGCATTGTCAGTGGCAGGTTGTTAGTGACACACAGCAAGGGCTCTGCTGGCCCAGGACAGCATGGCTGTGCATTCCTCTGATCCTCGTGGTGAAGGAGGCATATGTTTGAAACTGCTACAACTGCTTGAGAACAAAACTTAGCTCTTTCTTCATAGGTGTCTTCATAGATAATTCTGCCTAAGACAAAGATCCTTGCTGCTGGTAGGCCAGCTTCATGGAAGGGGTACTGAACCTAGCTTATAAATATAAATATATATATATTATTTTTTTTTAACTCAAGTGATTATTCACACTGATGCCATGTGTCAGGACTAGAATCTGAAAGGTTATTTTTTTTGTAACAGTGGTGTTTGCACTCGAAATTCCCCCAAAGCTGACTTAGTTCAGCAGATAAGGACTGAAGAGCATCACGCTGCTAGTCAGACATGGAGCTGAATGAAATAGTGCAGTGTGCTATGGTAGGAGTACATCTGAATTACTACACGTTCCATTTACAACTCAAATGTTACCATTAGATGTAAGGACACTGTTGTTCCTTGGGTGTGTTTTTGCTCTGGTACAGTGTTTGCTGTTTCCCATCTTCACCCAAGCCCTGACTGAAGGTCTGTGTATTGTTTCTCAAGGCAGTTTCTAACTTACCATTTATTTTTTATTCTCTTTGTCACTCTTTGAGATCTGGCATCATGAAGTTTAAACAAGACTAGACTTTAACCACATTCTTCGTTTTTTCCCTCATAGATAGACAGAGACTAACCCCACAACTCCAGTTACAAATTCTCTCATGTTCCCTGGATCGATGCCCCTGTCTAGTATAGTTTTTTACATTTTTATATTTTCTTGTTATTTCACTTTAACTCTAGGTATCTGGATTTCTATGGCAATAAATGTCCCTAGTTTATCTTGTGCAGTTTTTTTGTAAACACATAATAAAAAGCTTTGAGCTCTGGAAGTCTCAGGTTATATATAAGCACGTACTGACGGCAGGCGTTTTTATATGGCAGACATTTTTCTTAGCAAGACTGTGTCATCCACTAAAATATGACTGTCTTTGTTTTTCATTATTACTGAATTGCAGTGTTACGTGCTCAGCTTTAAATCTGATATATTCTTAAATGAATCTCAGCTTACTCTGCAGCGTTGCTTTGCACAGGGCATGGCAGTGGTAGATACAGCTCTTTTCATACTCTTTGAGTTCATGTATTCTGGATCCCGATGGAAAGGGGTGAAAAATACAATCACAAGTTGCAGACCTGACTCACGGATTTTTAAAGTCCATTAAAAAGTTAGAGGCTTGGTTTTAATTTGCAAAGTATTAAAAATCCCACCCCTCAAATATTCTGAGGTTGGGGGAGGAGGTTGAGAGTTTGTAAAATACATTATGAAATGTGTTATTTGAACAGCTGTAAGAAAGTAGGAAGGAATGGAGAGTAGCTGAAGTCTGTTTCTCCTTGCACTTAGTTTAGATTTCAGCTACACCTTTTGATATGCTTGTGGTGATTGGTAACTGGAGGAAATTTGTCAAGTAATTGGTTCAATTTATTTGTGGTAGTCACTAATATGGGGCCCAGTAATGTGGGCAAAGGCCAGGAGGCAACGTTTTAGGATGTTCAAGACCTTTCTATGGTACAGTGGATCATAGGTAGATAAATACCTTTTTTGTGCTTTTTTATTTTCCTTCTTTTCCTTATACTTTTCCTACTTCACTTTAAAATAAATAATTTACTCAGATGGTTAGAAATACCCCTAAAAACCCAATGAGAATGATGTGTGACAGATTTACTGTTCTTGTGCATTTATAGCTAATGTACATCCTTTCTGTTTGTTTTTGAAGAGAAATCTCAACTGAAAACAGGTAGATGTGTATTAATGGTAGCTGTAACTAATCAACAGGGCATATTCTCTGGAACTTTTTTCCTTAGATATATTCTATCTCCAAGTTTCTCTGACGCTGTCAGGAAGAAGGAGGAGAATGATTTATGAACTATTCCAGCTAACATTAGTCTTGATTTAACTTTTTGAGGAAATATCTTCTTATTTTCATAGTCCAGTCAACAGTCTCCAAATCCAACTGGTCATTATTTGAGTTTACATTGCCAGGATACAGACAGCAGTGGCTTTTCCTGACAAGAATTCAGCTGTCCTTTTAAGTGTGGTGAGAATAGAGAGGAGGTTCATGAAGATGAACACAGAATAAAGTCTGAAGGAATAGAGTTTGCTGAGCTTTCTTTAGACATCACATGAATTATGCTCCCATTCTCCATCAGAATCATGACCACGGTGCATTTTCTAAAACCATTTTTGTTTTCTATAAGTCTGGGGGAAAAACTCATTTTAGCTGTCACAGTGAATGGATGGTGACAGTACGCTGATGTCTGTGCCTGGGAAGATTAATGACGCTTCAAGAGCAGATCTTTTTAAGTTCATCATTCAAGGGAGATTTCCATCACATTCCTAATGAACACCGTAGGATCCAAGGACCTGGGAAGAGATGTCATCACACACGTTAGATTCTATACAGAAAATGTCCAGGCGTTTATTCTGAAGGGATGGAAGTATAAATCCAGCAAGGACATGAGGACAGTACATGGAGGAGAAGCACAACCCAACTATTTAGTCACACAGCTGTATTTTTTACTGTGTTGCAAGCTGTATCTGTATTGAGCAACAGATTCAACCTTTCTGGCTGAGGTGGAAACATTTTCCCCTATTCTTACTATTTTTCTACAAACTTCTAAGATTTATTTCCCCAGCCCTTACATAAATGCTTGGTTTCATTCAGTTTCTTCTTGTGTGGGCACATACATTTTCTCTTCTTTGGTAAAAACAAACTGTTCTCACCTCCTACCCATCCCTTCAGTGGAGCTCTTCCAAAACCAACTTTCTTTATCAGTTGCAAATTTATGTTCTTTTGTATTTTTTTCCAAGCTGTGCATGTTTAAAAAGTGTACCTGTTTAAAAAGAAAAAAATTTCAACACCTACCATGTTCTTTGCTGGCGTGCATAAGGTCAGATAAGTAATTCAGTATCTTTTTGCATATATACTTTGTACAACAGATACCTCTGCTCAGAAGTCAAATAGCATTTTTTTGTGTTTTTTCTTCTCTGAAGATAAAAGTATCATTTTTATACCTGTGACCAGTCAAGGGACAAAGAGAAGTGTGAATGTATCACCAAAAAAACCAGCAGCTGTGAGTGCTTCTTATTCCTCCTCGGGGGATTGTTTTGGTTTAATATATTGATATAATAGAAGCCAACAAAGTTATGTTTTGGGGAACTCAAAAAATATGCTCTTTAGGAGGCTTGTTTTGTTACCCTTAACTGAGGAGAAGTAGCCATTTTAAAAGCTCGAGTCCCACAGTAAATAATCTCATTGTAGGTAAACACAGTTGCTGTCTATGTAGGCAGGCTGTAACATGCAGTCATATAGTTACAGGATCTGACAAGGAAAATAATGATGAACAATACATGGTTCAGCATCATGACTTCCATACTCAGCATGGGAGGTTGGAATTGTGGGAAAACAAACCCACTTGGTATAACTCGGGTTGTGTTCAGACAGTCCTGAGCATCTCTTGCTCACAGGCGAGGCACAACGTCAAATAAAGGAGCAGAAATGCTTCAAAACTCAATTTCTATTTTACTTCTCTTACACTGTAAGAAAATTTGTTATCAGAGTCCTGTATGGTACAAATTTCTATAGGACACTCTCTTTTTTATTTAAATGCAGTAATTTTCCAGTGTTATTTGTTTGCCATCAGTGTTAATGATCTTGGAAAGTATTCATAACTTCAGCTGTAAAATAAATACAGCAAAGTATATGTTTGTGTGCTGAGTTTAGAATTTAAAATCATAGCACTGAATGATTCTTGGGAAACCAAAGCAGAGATTTTTTTTACTGTTAACTGCAATACTTTGGCAGTGATATTGTTGGTGTGGATTGCTACAGTTGTGAGAAATTAGAATGAAACTGGTAGACTGCAACACCAAACTGAGAGGTAAAGAACATCTGAGGTTATTAATATGAAATGAAGAATTGTAAATATTGACCCAACAATGAGTTTTACCCATTGGGTTTATCAAGCCATTCTATCCATGATTAGTATTTAATTAGTAAAAAACTCAATGAAAATAAAGAAAACAATATTTGATGCTTGAAGATTTAGCATTAGAAATTTGGAGGGCTTACAAATGGATTTTTTCACCATGACATGAGTAGCATGGCGGGGGGGGAGAAAAAAGGTCTTACCTTTCTAATGATCTGGTTTAGGATATTAAATTCTGGTATTGGATAATTTTAAAAGGCAGGCTGTATTGTATTAAAAGGATTTTAAAGGAAGAAATGAGAAGTTGCATATTGGTGGCTCGTGTCTCTCAGGAGAGAAGGTGAAAAATTCCTGGTAGGAGAATGCCAGCTCTTCAGATACTGAGCAGCACTTCATGGGGGCCTGGGGGGCTGCCTTCGGTCTCTAGAAAGGTTCCTCCTGGTTTATCACCTTTGACAAGCTGTGCCACAAAAAGCAGCAACATGACTCACAACAGCCCAACGCATTTTAAGAAATTTTTAATTCTTTTTTTTTTTGCTGTTCTTGTCCTTACATTATTACAAATGCTCCACAATTCCTTTAAGCCATATGTTACCCTGCAAATGGCAACGTCTGCAGGATTCCATACGAACAGGATGCAGCTTTGGAACAATCAGCCATCTGCTTCTAGCGCTGTTAGGAACTGACAGCAGCTCTGTGGAAGTCAGGAGAATATCAGAGCGGTGTACCTGCCAGGGCTTGGTCATGGCTTAGCTGACTTTGTCATTTGGCATCCCCTGAGAGCGCTAAGAGGCAAAACTGCTTCAAAACTGCATCAAACTGAACTCTCCCTCAACATTTATCGTAACATACTGTCAGTGGTGGGTTGAGCAGGTCCAGGAGCAGATGTCACCCCAAACCAGTGGATTAAAGGCGTAAGCACAAGGGGACAGAGTTGAAGAAGAACAAAAATTTCCTGAGTGAGTCTGGAGCAAGTGCTACTTTGGCTGCAGGTTCCTCTGGGTGTGGACGTGTGACAAAGGCCAAGTGCACAGCATCCCCCTCAGCCATGCTCCTTCAGCCAGCCCTGACACCTCGGCATTTTAATTTTTGCTAACAGTGTGAATACAGCCTTCATGTTGTTATAGAGTGGCGTGTGTGAAAAAAGAGTTAGAAATCTCCTGCTGTGGCCCTGCCTGGTGGCCCTTCCTGGGTGGCTGCGTGGCCAGGAGCCAGGATTGTGTTTGTGCAGACAGCAGCAGGTGAGGGAGGAGGAATCTGCATCACCTTCCCCAGCCATAGTTGAGCTTGGCACAGGAAGATCATAGGGGTTTAGGTCTGTTAAAACTTGGCTTATGATGAACACCCTAGAATTTCCCTGCTATGGTACTCTAAGCGCTAATATTTGATTCTAAAGAGGCTTTCGAGAACCTGAGGAAGAGTGATCAAAGAAGCATTCATTCCCTTTCCCTCCCTTGCCAAAAGAAACCCTTTTGCGAAACTGAAAGAATCCCTAGACTCTGTATTGGGCTGCAGGAGGAAACACTTAAGACCCGGAGAAAATGTTGAAGTTCTCTTGGTTTCTGTCCCAAAACATGCCATTGTTAAATGTGGTGGAAAGAGAAATAACTTGGGAAGAAGCTGTTAGAAAGCTCAGTCCTGGGAAAGTCAGATTTTGATGCAAAACTAAGTTCATCTTTAAAAGCCCACATGTTAAAATAGTTCAATTACAGGGCTTGAAATTTAACATCAAGTAGGAGGTGGTGCTCCTGCCTCTGCTTTTGCTCTAATACCTGTCTCCTGGGACCACTGACAATATCCTGAATTTCTGAGGAGCTAGAAACCTGTACCATTAACGAGAAACGAGTTAGCTGCCCACGAAACAGTTCCTTACTAACAGCTCCCCTGCAGAGTGAGACAGTTATTTTGCCTTTCTGGGCTGGTGTAAAACAAGGTGTCACCATATAGTTTGGTACAGCAGAAACAGAAGCTCCATATCATGAAGAGACAGAAGTTTCCCAAACCCATTCACTGTTTTAGTTGCGGGTGGATATTAGAAGTTAGGCTTCTTTCTCAGTCTCATCTGCAGAAAATTGTCTGCTGCATTATTTCTTCTCCCAGTCTGGCCTGTGCACGCTAACCCTGGGAACCTGGCCTGTCCAGGATGAAATCCTACTTCATCTGATTCTTCATACAGTTTTAGGAGGCTCTATCCACTGTGCCTCTCTAGCAGATTTAGTGATTCATTTATTTAAGAATATGTTGGCAACTGATGTGCATACAAAATACATTTAAGACAAACTGTTATTCGGGTCTAACCACTCACATATCTCAAATGCATATGCTGATAATGTAGGAATGGAAACTTTGTAGATGTGTGAAATTTTTAGCTCTGGGCAACAAAGAAAATCTTTCTTATAAATAATGTATGTTTAATTTGACAAGGTTCTTTCATACTGAGAAAATTTTCTGCCATTCACTAACCTTGTTGCTCTGGTGGGTCCCACCAGATGTCCAGAAGAACAGCTAGATGGCACTGAAAATAAGCAAAGCTTTTAATAATTCTTTCTACGAAAATGACCTCATGGAAATTTAATATGTATATGGTATATGGGAAGGTAAGTTCTACATCAGCATGTAGGTTTCAGGAGGGAAACAAGACTATTAAATAGCACATCAGAAATAGTGTGAGATTAAAAGTTACGGTTTGATCACACAGTCTTCCTTGAAAAGTAAGATAGAGTTAGCTAAAGGTTAGATGGGGAGGAAAGGTAGAGGTGAACAGAAAGAGAAAGGTTAAATCAAGAGAGAACTTGTTAGAACTAAATCAGTCTTCAGAAATAAGGTGGTCAAAGGACCTGCCATGTGCAGACAGGAGGTGAAACAGAAGGGGAATAAAGTGAAAAAATAATTTATCAGTAGATCACAGAGTAGGAAGCCAGCTGCTGAAATAAAAGTAATAATTTTATCCAGCAAGGCAATGGTAACAGCTATAATTAAAGAAAAAATAAAAATAAAAAAGAATGAGATAGAGGCTTGATATTGGATCCAGGGGGAGGTAGAAAACCTCAATGAGCAATGACTTCGGTTTCAGGTGCGTGTCTGTGGACTCCTTGTTGGAGAACAGACCTAGAAAAGTTAGCTACCTACAGACCAAGGACTAGAGCTAAAGAAGACTGTCTTAATTAGGACTACGCTTCATACATGGCAATAAAAAGCCATGTATGAAGCGTAGTCCATCTGTTCTCCTTCGAGCCCTTTGGAGCAGCAGAATTGGAATCACATTGTGCCAGGACTCAGTGCATAAAGGCAAGTCCTCGGGTTGAGAGACCTCAGAATTGTTAGAGAGATTTTCATGTTTCCTCATCGCTGCTGTTATTTAAGTCAGTGAAAGGAATTGGAGACTGAATTCATAACACCCACTGCAGAGCTGCCATGTATTGATTTTCTGGGCAGCTTCGTGGAACGAGGAATGAAAATGAACTCGTTGCAAGTGCTCCAGATGGCCGCTGAACTGGGCTGGTGGAGGTGTGGTGGGACAAGTTTGCAGACGATTCTCTTCCTCATGCTGAACGCTGTCACTGAAATGCTGTCCCCTGTGCTGTCAGCTCGTGTGCGGGTCACTGCGTGGCTGCTGGGACAGACAGACAGACAGACAGACGCTAGGACAGTGCAGAATTACCAGAATGAAAAACAGTTCTTGTCTGATAAAATCGACCACATGTTAGCTGGTGAAGTGAAATAAAATAAATCACAAACGTGCATGTGCTAAAAATATAATGTGTGCATGCAGATACGCATCTACATACCTAGCTGTATATGCATATGCATGTGTCCCTGCTGCATATGCATATTCTTAGATATATATGCATGCATACCTGCACACTGGAATCCATTGAGCCAGCAGCAATCCATTTGGGATTCGTGTTTTGCCTGCCTCATCTCTGTACGTGGTATATGGTATATGTAAATTTAATAAGACACAGAGTGTTTCTTTTGGTATTAAATAAACTCGTTTTATTTTGGATTCTGTCCCCATTTTGTAAGGTTTGCATGTATCACCTTTCTCCTCTTTGCTCTCTGACTAAAAAATCCCTTACTTCACAGGGGGGAAAACGGGGGTAAAAGTGAGATAAGGCTGATAAAACATAGTAGGAAAAAAAACAGTTACTTGGATGTTAGGTGCAGAATTCAAAAAGAAAATAAAAGAAACACTTTCTGTGATAACGGTTTGAAGGAATACTCAGTTTATCAGAGAGAACTTCCTCGCCATCAGATTATTCCCCAACCCATCTAGAGCCATGTGGATCATAATTTTATTTTGACCAAATGTTTTCATTTGATTGGAGTTTGGTGTGAGCCCTTAGAGCTCTCTTCATGGTTGAATCATAGCAACTGGTGACAATTGTAGTGAGGACAGCTTTTGTGAATCCTGAGGTGGAGTGACCAGAGCACTGAGCAGCTAGGGCAGCAATTGTCAAGCAGCCGTTAACTGAACAGATATCCATAGATTAATTCTCACTTAATTGTCATTCAGGACACTATTTATTTATTAGTTATATATTCAAATGAATGTTTTAATGTCTCACTCGTGTCCCTTAATTATAAATGTTATCTCCTACTATTTTGTTTTAAATAACAGTGCTTTAACTGTTAGATTTTGCTAATTTCCTGAACTTCAAGCATACAGAAAACTGTATAGATGATATTTCATCTTTAGGCTGTATTGTAGCACAGAGAAGAAAATACTATCTGCCAAAGAGCTTGATCTTTTGCTATCACCTATCTTGAATGCTTCAGTGACACAGAGGTTTGTTCAGTCTGGTTGAACTCCTCAGATGCCAGAAACGCCCTGTAATCCATTGTGCAGATATTTGTGCCACCCCCTGGAAGCACGGGGGGAACTAGTGCCCCGTTCTTTGTTCCCAAGGGTGCGACCTTTCTTTTGTCAGCACAGTTCACTTAGTGCTGAGCTTGTGAAGTGATCCAGCTTGGTCTGTCTGTAACAGTGATTCCTCCTTGGTGGTAGCTGACGTTTGTTCTTGCTTCATGTTGTGTACAGCTTGATCAATGATGGTTTTCTGTTTACGATTCTATTTTGAGATTCATCTATTGATTTTATATCCATTTGGTAAGCACCCATATCAGTTTGGCATTGTATGAATCAATCAAAAATTCCCTTCATCTTTTATTCTTTTTTTTCTCAGCTAAGTTACAAAATGCATTTAAATGCTGTGTTTGTTGAGACATGTTTTCTGTAAACACATGTATACTTGTGGTTCAGAAGATAGCAGTAGCTCTGAAGAGAACTGACCGTGGTTGTCTTGAAAGGTGGGTTCAAAGATATATTTGATGTAGAGGACAATGTTAAAATACTAAGTCCAGGAGTATGCCCAGACTATGGGCTTTGTGTATGAAAGACGTTCATTAATTACAAAAAAAGTATTTGCTACACCTAGTTCAGACCTTCCAAACCACTTCCCCCAGTGTAAATTCCTTCCTTAATGTGTGAATCAGAGAGCCACCAGTTTGTTCTCATTAATACTGGAATTTGAAGAAGGCATTTCTGTATCAAGTCATGGTCAAGATCAGGTCCAGAGACAGTTGCCAGGTTCAGACAAAGACCAGTGATCACCTGGCAAGTCCGTGGTGACAAGGCAGGTCTGAGGTCAAGCTGGGAAGGTAGACCATGGGGCCTGGGTCTGAATCGGAGGGGTCCAGGGCTGCAGTGTACCTGGCTCAGGTGGGAACATGCTGGAGAGCAGCATCCTCAAAGGAGCTCCCAAGGAAAGGGAGGAACCTTCAGTGAAGGTTCCTGGCAGAGCTCCTTTGGGGAGAGTCTCTGCTAAAGCTTCCTCCAACTTTTTCTGGAGAAGCTTCAGAGTCAGCTGAGGCTTCTCAAGGAGCTGTCTTGGCAAGCTGGCCTTGCAGACAGGGAGGTGAACTCCTGGTCCTGGCCAAAGAAAACTGCATGCCAGAGCAAAATGAGTCCAAAGAATTGACCAAGGAAAAACCGTTGATGTTCCCATCTTCACCAATATGTCATTGTCCCTCCTGAGGGTGGGACTTAAACTCTGTCACACAAAGCAGGGGAAATCTTCCTTCGCGTCAGTGCAATAATGCAGGATTTTAAAATCCAGTTTCACAGCATCCAGTGAAACTGGAGTTCTGTTACTGCAACTAGTACTCCATACACTTCATCAGTGTAATTCCTCTGCCCTCTTGAGTATATAATGATGGTTAAGAAATGCCATTTCAACTCATAGTGTAAGAGATTATCATAATATCTTATTAGATCTTCAATAAAGTGTGTCATTAGCCAATTTCTATTTTCCCGTAGAGAAATCTGAAACCCACTTGTGAGAATTAATGTGCTTGAGTGGACTGATGAAACAAGCTTCAGCGAGGAAAGAGAGTGCCCTGAGCTCGGAGTGTGGGAGGTGGTAGCTTGACCAAGTCAGACACGTCACCTACCCTTTCCAGTTGTCAGTCCCGATCCATAAGCGTGGCTGTTTCCCAGAAATCCATGGAGACCTGGTCCTTGCAGTAGCCACGAGACCCAACCTGACCCAGAAAAGAAATGGTCTAAATGGCAAAACACCAGCCCACCATCAAGTCTGACAAACGAGCAGCTACAAAGGGCTCTGATTATTTTCCTCTCATATCCCAACGTTGGATGCAGTGACAGTTTAATCTCCAGATTAAGCTGAAGATAACACATCACACATCTGAAGTCAAGTACCCCGCTCCCCAGCTTGTCCTCTTCCACGCTGAGCTTTGGATTTGTTTAGACTTCTCTGCAGCAACATCATCATCATTAATGATGTCTCATACAGCTTCTCAGGTCTGTGTGGACTCAGTGTACCCTGTAACAGGTTACTCGTACTTTTGGTTTTTAATGAGAGGATCTAATAGTCTGTAATCACTTATGGATTAATCTCAATCAGCAAAAGCTTTGGGAAATGAAAGGGTTTGGGCTGTAGGAACTTGAAAAGGATGAGAGCACTCTCCAACAGGAGGGCTTGTTCGGGAGTATTACTCTTTTATACATCCCATTTCTGTCTCCAATAGCTCTTGCTTAGCAGATGGCTCAGTTCTGGACCTTCAGCTTTAATCTTTATTGGTCCCAAAATGGTGGGGTTTGAGTGGTGTAGCTTCCTTTATTCCAGTTTGAACATGCTGGGTGGGCAGCCTGCTGTGTGCCTCAGCACTGAGGCTCAGCTGGTCCTTCCTAACTCATTAGAAATCCATTGCTGCTGTATGGAACCCAGCACAGTACACATCTCAGCAATGCATGTTCTGCGTCAGTGGTATTTCCAAAGGGTAATTAGCACCTGCTAATGGAAGAGATCAGCGCCTGCCCCTCCTCTTCCCCTTGGGAGGAAGTTCTAGACCCCCATGAGATCTCCTCTCGGTCTCCTCTTCTCCAGGCTGAACACACCAAGTGACTTCAGCCTCTCCTCACACCCTTGCCCTCTAAACCCTTCCCCAGTTGTGTGTCCTTAATGTCTGTATTCAAACGTTAGTGCTGGTCGTGGCTTCAAAACCGTGCATGCACGCTGTGGGATTTAAAAAACTAACCTCCCCCAAGAAAAAGGAGATAAATTTGCAGGGACAGTGTGATCTGGCATAGGAATATCAACACTTCATGGCTCTTGATACAGCAGTGAAGGCACACAGGAAAACAGAAGTGAAGCTGGTTGTTTTGAGGTTCCTCAAGGATCAGTGGGGAGAGAAAATGGACAGAAGCAGTAGCTGCTGCAGCAGCAGTCTGCTCAACAAAAGAAAGCCCTGGGGCTCCCCAAAACCAATTTCGAATTGTGCCACCGTCCATGTTCCATGTGAAGTGCCAGATATTAAGTTCTCATGAGTGGAGAGAAGCCTGAAGTCCTTCTGGCTCTTATAATGGCTTTTTTCTTTCACCTTAAAACCGCTGCTGGGTTGTGCTTGGGAGCAGGGAGCAGTGGTTTGGGAGGAGAAATGCTTGAGAGAGGTGGGGGACCTCGGGGGAAGACCACTTGCAGAAAAACCTTTTAGTGAGCACAGCTTAATTTACCTTGGGATCTTGTTAGTTTCAGTTCATTTGTTAGCAAAATTGTGGCATCAGCTCTTACAGAGTTGTCATATTTAGCTCCGTGCGGGCTGGTACTACTGCTAATCAGATAAATGGACTAGCTCAATACTGTGCTGAATCATGTGGGTACACCTCCAAATATTATCTGTTTTCTTCTCTGTTTAGGTCGAAGGCAGCCCTACATGGGTGTGCAAAGCAAGAATTGTTTGGCTATTTAAAATTTATTTAAGGAATGTTTTGTCTTCATTATATATGAACGGCAAGAGAATGTGTGTAAAAATATGGCAGCATGTGATTGTGTGATACCAGTAGCACTGACTGAGCTTTTTACAGAGACTGTATTTGCGTTTGCCCTATTTCCGTGTCACGTATTGAATGCCAGCTTAAATGACACTCTCTTTGCACTCAGTCTGATACAATAATTTGAGCTGGATTTTACAGTCCCCTGTAAAAGAGTGATCGTTGTTGTGCTAATAACCACAATTTCTGAAATCTTCCCAATGGATCTCTGCTGTAAGATAAGGCTTTTGCTACAGAAAACTTCCGAATGCATCCCCCTTGCTGTTAAAATATCACCAGTGAGCACCTTCACCCAGGAGTTTCTGCTGTTCCCATCAAAGCAGGTGAGCACAGGGTGACAGGAGGCCAGGGCAGAGTGTCTGATCAGCTTCATATTGCTCCTAAGCCTGTACATGATAATAAAGAGGAGCAAAATAAAGCCAACCCAAAATGAACCAGGTCAGCAGAAGCTCCCCAGCTTTGGCAGCCTTGACTTTAAGAGTCCTAACTTGGAAAATGGGGATCTGCTTAATGCATGAATGACATCAAACCACACTGGCTTTTTTTCTTCCAAGCGCTTAAGTCTTCAAAAGCTGAGATAAATGGCTCACAATATCCATAAAAACGATGTGACCTGAGTGGAATGGATGCTGCTGGTGTGTAAGGAACCAAGCTTGCGGGAAGCAGCGAGGTGAACGCTAACACAGCCGCGTTAGCACGCTGAACTTTTCAAACAGTGACAGAGTCATTCTTTGGGTGCAATATCGGCTGGAATTCCTGCACAGGCTCTAATGAACCGTGGCCTAAAATCCAGTTACCCTTGTGTGGGGCTAAAGGCGCTGTGTGATGTAGCTTAATGCAGAATGCCCCTGGAAAGAACACATTTCACTCCAAACCAGAATTACACCTGCCTGGCCACGAGTGCAGAGTGACTTCTTTGGAAGTTTTGTCTTTTATTTCATCATTGTATCTTATCCCTGAGAAACAGCTTTCATTTCTGCTTATGATTATTTTAGGCTTCCAAAATCGTAGTATATTTTTGAAAGATATATTTGGACCTATTCTGCCAGTAACAAGAACTGGGCAATTAATTCTGTCTGAGCTGTTTTAATCTATTCTGCCATCATAACAAGAACTGGGCAATTAATTCAATCTGGACTGTTCTAATCTGTTCCATGAACAAAGATGTGAAGAAGTGAACAAAAGGATGTTTTCTGAAAATAGTAACAATTACACACATTAGTGAGATTGGTTTTGTTTCTCTGGTATTTATTAGGGAATCTGTAATAGTAATGGATAACTGGAATTGTTCCGTTTAATAAAAAAAAGTTGAATTCAGTCCAGTAAATTAACACCTAATTGCTTGCAGGGCATCAGCTAGATGTAGTCGTTGGAGTTAGAGAGGGTCCTCAGCGAGCAGTTTTCATCCCTCTTATTTTTCTGAGGTTCTCAGCCATTGGCTTCGGTTTGAAAGTGTTTCTTTGTAAACCATTCCCTTTGATTTTAAAGACCAGATAGAGGTCAGGAAATTTCCTGACATCCAGAAGCAGGATCATCCTTCCCCAGAGCAAGTTGTAGCTTGTTGTGCTGTCCTTCAATGAAGCAAGAATGAAGAGGCTGGAGGAAAATTTGCTATGGGGAGGGGATGGTGAATGAATGAGAAGCATTTAGCTTCTCCAAGTAGTTTATAAATAAAAAATAAGTCATCAGCCCTCTGAGGGCTGGATTGTGAACAGAGCTGAGGGAAGGCAGAGCACCACGGGGCATCTGTCCACTTTATCCACTTCCCTAATCTCAGTTCCCTCTGTACTGCGGCTTCACTTACTGAACAGCTTTGGAACAACAGCCCTAAAGTGTTGAAAGTAACGCCGTTTTTATTAATCAGCTGCAATTCAGAATAATAAAACCAACTGGTTTTATTAAATGCTCAGGAGAAGATAAAGTGTGCTTTCCAAAGCTGTACATTTTAAGGCTGTTGGGCTGTGTTAGAAATAAATATATTATTGGCTGTTAAGAGTTCTGTTCTCACTACATTAACTTGCTTTGCTGTGTTTTTCTATTAAATGAAATGGTTCACACAATGATTCGTTTATGAGATGAGAAGGGAATCGCTTTTCTGTGGCACTCGGAGATCTGTGAGAATACAAAGCAGCTCCCTTAGTCCTTTTCATTTTCCTGAATATTCTGTGGAAAGGGAGCACTTTTTGATAGAAAACACAGATGACCAGGTTATTTACATACTCTGATTTAATACATGTTGTATTAAATGTACACGTTGTACCTGGATTTCGGTAAGAACTCATATTTAGCATTCATTTAGATCAAAGTCCAGCACTGCGAAGCCGTTGCAACCGCTGTGAGCTGTGTTGCACGTAAAGGTGTGTGTGTGAGAGAGATTGAGGTCTGAATAGAAACCCTAGAAATAGGGTTAGAATCTGACGTTCTGGCTGTACTCCCGTGTCCACGTGCCCCATTAAAATCAGATCAGCTGTTTTGCCCTTAGAAGACTGTTCTCACATCACAGCTATTAAGTTTGTAAGGTTGAGGAACTTCCTAAAAGCTGGATATTTTGGTCCATTTTCTTGGTATCCACATCTTTCTCTGATACCATCGTGACTTTTCTGCTAAGTGGCTGGGTAATAAGGACACAACACCTTGCAAGTGACTTCTCTTCAAGAAGGAAAATGGAAAGTTTTCCAGTGAAGACAGTTTAATTTCCAATTAAAAGCTGTTTTGTTTGGGGGTTTTTTTGTTTGTTTGGGGTTTTTTAAAAAAGGTAAAATTAATACATCTGTCTGTGCAGCATTTGTGGTCAAATATTGAATAATCCATCTGATAGCTTACTATATGAATTTGAAATTAATTGAAAATAATTGTGGAACCTGCTCACATATTTTCATTATACAAACTAAGAACAATTAAAAAGCTAAACAAAGCACATACAAGATAAAAACCATTTAATTCATTTCAATCATTACAAATTGGGTGAATACGGAAGAGAAACTGTGTTTTGTTTACCTGGCAAGGTCCTTTGAATTGCTCAGTAACTAACGAATGGAAGTGTGTGCCAGGAAGGCGGGGTGGCTGTCCGGTTGTGTGTTGTTAGGGTCTGGTATTAAACATCTGAGCCCAGCTCGTGTGTCATGGAGCTCTGCCTCTTCGGTGCATCAACAGGCTGCCCAGAGAAGCTGTGGCTGCTCCTCTCTGTAAGTGTTGAAGGCCAGGCTGGATGAGGCTTTGAGCAACCTGGTCTAGTGGAAGGTGTCCCTGCTGATGGCAGGGGGCTTGGGACTGGGTGAGCTTGAACCCAGACCACTCTGTCACTCCGTGGTTCTTCCCTAACCTTGTGTTTCCATTCCTTGCAGAAGGGAATCCGTACAGCTGGTGGGTTGGGAAGGCCAACGAGAAGCACTACTACTGGGGCGGATCGGGACCCGGCATTCAGAAATGTGCCTGCGGCATCGAGCGCAACTGTACCGATCCCAAGTACTACTGCAACTGTGATGCTGATTACAAGCAGTGGTGAGTGGCTTGCAAGAATGAGCACAATCTCTTTTAACTTTTACAACTGCTGCCGTTATTCTGCTTGTCTTTTATCGTAGAATCATAGAATAGACTGGGTTGGAAAAG
>NW_010338462.1:0-41269 GCF_000700745.2 Antrostomus carolinensis
GGGGAAGGGGGGAGGGGCAGGACAAGTGGAGGGAGGGGAGAAAAAATGACTCTGTGGCACCTGTTGGCAGAGGGACAAAGGAGAGAGAAAGGAGATACAACTTTTATATCATCATGGTGTGACTTCCTGGACAACTCTGTGGTGGTCCATCAAGAGCATCCAGAGCAGCAACAAGGTGCTCACAAAAGTCATGGACAGAAGAACCACCTCAGGTTTCTCTGCTATTTTGTAGGACATTTGCAGTTCCTCATTTATCCAGACTTGTGCTCATTCTTTTAACTTTATACATACCATTTCCAATGTACAAATAAACATTTGATTATGTTATTTCTGCAGGCAGGTTTCCAAACATCCTTTTCCTCATACTTCTTCCTTTGTTCATCAGTTGTATAAGGTTTCTGTTATTATTATTTTATTTTTCAGCTACAGATTCACTTCCATGTCAAGTGATATTTCATCAAAGGGGACACATATTTCCAAAGCATGGTGAGAATTTAAGTTTGGATAGAAAGAACTTTTGGGGTTTGTGTCCTGCAAGCAGAAGAGATTGAAAGCAATCACTGTCTCAGGGCATGGAACATTTTCTGAAGGACTCTTTTCTTTGTAGGTAGGAACAACCTAGTATATACCTGATATACACCAAAGCAAAAGGAATAAAACTAGTTTTAACATGATTAATATGGAAACAGAAACAGAATTAAAAGCTTATTGAATGTATATGAAAGAGGTATTGACACATTATAAAACCCTGTAGCCCTCTGTGTCCCCACTATTTTAGGCAAGACAGAGCATCTCTTTTCAATTACGAAGAGAACG
The DNA here is from genome assembly GCF_000700745.2 of Antrostomus carolinensis. Lineage (NCBI taxonomy): Eukaryota > Metazoa > Chordata > Aves > Caprimulgiformes > Caprimulgidae > Antrostomus > Antrostomus carolinensis. The sequence goes on from NW_010338462.1 coordinate 817, forward strand.
CAAGCTCCTGAGTCTGCCTGTTTGTCTTTTCATTTGGGACATGGAGTTATCACACAACTGATGGAACTCAAAAAAGGAAACTCAAAGTACTGGTTAACATTTTCATTATTTGTTTACTTGGGAAAGCTGTGTCCAACCATAAAGAAGTCTACTTCAACTAGAAACACAAAAAACCTGTATCAGGAATCTGCTGTTTGTATGAAAATACGCTTTCTATCACAAGGATGAGGTTGTGCCAGTAACATGTTATGGTTTCCCAATGTTTTGTAGCATTTGAGGTAAAAATCTGCATCTTTTAAAAAATTACAATAAATACATCTGTGGTCTGTGTTTGTTTTCTTAAATATGCAAAGTAAGATTAAAAATTATTTTCCTTCATATCAATCAAAACCAATAAAGTATAAAGAAATACAGAAGTTTCTCAGATAATAAGCAGCATGAATCTATAGTTTACTTTAAAATGTTCTATTTACATGTAGAAACGTTACTGAAGGAAATAGTAGGAACTGTGGTATCTTTTTCATTAAAAACATAGACATTGCAAAAAGCCAGTGTCCAAAAGGACTTAAGGATCAAAGTCAGGGATCACTTACACCCATTAAGTTCCATTGAATTCAGATATTATAAAATATGAGCAAAATCTACACTTTAAAATTGTTCAAAATGCCTGAGGTATTCCCTTAATGAAAGGTGCATCTATTTGCCTGGCTAGGAGTAGTGATACAGACAGGATTTTTTATAAGCAGATTCACTTCAACAATGATGGTAATTAAACCTGCAAAGTCCCAGCAGGAGTGATGCTAACATCAATGCAGCTGTTTCACAAAGAAAAAACGTGATATAAAGTTATCATTCTCCCCATCTCCTGTACTTTGTGAGCTAGAGAACCCAAGTCTCCCACAAAAAAAGATAGATAATTTGGTGGAACGTTACTGTTATTCTACAGAAAGAAAAAGAGACCATGAAATGTAGTTTTATGACTGAAATTGAATCAGTATTTCTGGAACTGATGCACATTTAAATATAATTTTGCCTGAGAAGTTTCAAAAGGGAACTACAGTGCAAGCAAAAATCCTATGAAGATCATAGCATAAGGAAAGGAATCAAACGTATCTCTCTCTTTCTGTCCCTAGGACAGATTTTTATAGTGTCATCTCTTTTGCTTTAAATAAAAAATAAAACAGGGTTAAAAAGCTCACTATGAACTACAACATTCACAGTCAGCTATAGCTTTCGCATTCTCCTGCTATACCCTCTTCAGAAATTGTTTAGACTGAAGCAAGCAGAAGTGAAACAGGTATAGGAAGTGTCATTGTCAATGTTTTTTAATATTAGTGTCACCATGAAAATGTTGGATAATTTTTTTAATGAGATTTTTTAACTCTAGTTAAAGACTAGCAATGACTAATACACTAGTTCCTCTTCTACTTATTTTTCTAGTAAAATATATTGTAACAATAATACATATCTTTATGGCCTCCATCTAGTTATGTATTTTTGTATTGACAAGGCCTTTTTACATCATAGACTTGTTACACAAAAACATCAGGCAGTAATCATACTTAGCTGCTTGTTCTCAAGGCAAAGATTAACATTTGTAAGATTAGTAACTCCCATAAAGATTGTTCACACTTATCAAAAGTACTGGTTTAGATTGTTGCAGATTCTGAGAAAATATAATCCTTTAAATTACCTGATGTTTTTAAGTTTTACATACTAAAGGGAAGTTCTAGAACCATATTTTAATTGAATGAAAACTTAGAATTTTGGAACAAAATATGACACAGGTGAATTCCATTAGTCCACTGTGTGTAAGGGAAGGAATAAAACAGTACAAATATTGGTAAAAAAAAAAAAAAAAAAAAAAAAAAAGTCTTGTTTCACAATGCACAATCACGTTGCTTTTGGAACTCAAACACTTTCCAATGGGTCACTTTTAGAAAGATGAAAATCAATTCACTTTTGAGGAAACACGTTATTGTTACATAAAATTGGAGGGCATCACATCTTCCGTGTAGTATTGGTCCAAGTTATGTACAAGAATATAAGCGAAGAACTCTGTTGGAAAAGTAGAAATGAAAGTGCTATTTCAGCCAAAGGCTGGAGAGCTGTAGAAAGGGGCAATTGCTATTCACATCCAGACTGATCTGTAGTTAGTTCAGACAAGGACCTGAGCATAGGAAGGATCTGAACGTATCTACTTTCAGATGAGAAAAACTCTGAAGGGTTTTAAGGCTGCTACGTTCATTTCCTGTATCAGATGCTCAGAAAGAGACAGACATCTCGAGTTTTTCTAGACAAGACATCTGTCCTCAAAGATGTCTCCAAGTTTGCATCTAACTCATTTGGACATTATATTGCTATTAACCGGAGCACTTCCACTTGCATTTTAGTCTGACTTAAAGGATGTGAATAGAAGATATCACATACATTGAGAAATACGCTTTATCAATAAACAAACCACAGAAAAAATAAGGTATATCAAAAGAGATGTGGTTTAAATTAAAGTGGGATTCATTTAACATATTTCAGTTTGCATTTTGTATTAAGTTGCAAGGAGGAACATGGAAGAAGCTAACACTCTATAATCCATTTGGTTTAGGAGAATACTAAAAGACAGCATTAATGCAGAGGAATAAAAACTCAAAATAAGTTTATAAAAAATTAAAACAAAACTTTGTTTTGTGGTAGAAACTTCAATAAACATCATTAATATGCATTTTGTAAATAAACATTACTATTAATTTTACAGTACGACACACAAACAAAACGCTGAGAAATATCTGGAAGTCTACGGATAAACAAAGGGATTTTTAAAGGACTGAAATGATACCGAGTTTGGAGAACACTTTTGTGTTTAAACAAAGCTCACAATTTTTTTTTTTTAATTTGCCTTTTAATAACATTAGTGTACCAGAACAGCCTCCAAAGTTCAAGAGGATGAAGGAATGGCTCATACAGTTTTACAGAGATCTATCTGAACCTAACTGAGGAAGGCTTTGTTTTGTGTGGGGATGTGCTGAGAAGGTGCACAGGAAAAAAATGAAGATGAGATTATAGGGGAGATAGAACATCGTCTTGTGTGTGGTGTTATATGCATGCCTCAATTTTTCCACTGTATAATATTTTGTCTGAGTACATAAACTATGGTAGAAAGTGTTAGGCTGGGCAGGTAGGAAACTAACTTTTAAACAAGAATATCGAGTTCCTGTTCCTCAGTGGTCTGATCTACATTTTTCTAGAAAGACTGCAGACTAATTTTGACAAGGCCAGAGTAAAAGACAAAACAAAATGAATCATTTGAGTGCCCCACCATGAGGAAAAAAATGGGACAAGAATAGTAGCTTAACAGAAAAAGAGTCAAGCAGAATTTCCTTAGGATGCCTTTGAGACAGCTGTGCTTATTTAAATTCTGAGCAGGTGAGAAGCTGCAGGCAATTGATCTAATGGTTTGAACCCTTTTTCTCTGATTGCTGTACGCAGTTGCTGAGTGAATAGGAAAAGGTCTGGTTTTTTCCAAACTTAAATCATAGATGCTTGAAAAGTAGGACCTGACAAGCCTTTGGTTTTCATATTGATATGGAGGGAAGAAGTAGGGAATCTCATTTTAGTATCTGGTCTAAGAAGTTAAAAGAGATTTCCCTGACAGATGGATACATCTGAAGGGAATGTATGCTACTAGTGGCAAGTTGGGGCTGCGGAGAAGGGGAACAAGGGCATCTCCTTGTTCTCTAACAGGATGGTGAATGCTGGAGGTTTGTGATCTTCCTGAGACTACCCAGGGAATGGAAACCATTAGACCCTTGATAAAGAGAAAGGCAAACAACAGTGTGTCACTGGGAAGAACAATTACAATGAGAACAGAGGAGGGAAAAAAAAACTTTCTGCAATTATTGAAGTTTCACTGTGCTCTTAGGAAAATACAAAGATTTCTCCAGGGAAGTATTCCCAAGATATATTTTACCATGTACAATTTTTGTCAAAAGAGGTATCCATCAAAGAACTATATCATCCATAAAAAAGTTTACTTATCTTGGTGTAACTTTGGCAAATTTAAAAGATATAGGACCTTTGTGAACTTCTAGGACTCTTGCACATATGGAGCAGCTAGTTTATCTTGTACTGCAAATACCTGAGCATATTTTGGTTTTGGTGTGAATCATAACTAATTGCATACTCCTAACAGCCCAATGGCACTACAGCAGATATTATTTGCTATGACTTTTCTAAAAAGAGGATGCATTTGCAAAAAATAAGATTCTAACAAGCACAGGATGACATCAGCAGGAAGGAGGTATGTATCAGCATGGGACTGCTGAGGAACACCACGTTACTGCCCTTGCTATGTGCTAGTGATTGGTGTTATTAGACGGTTTGTTTAGGTGGACCTAGCAGTAAGTTTCCCACTGTGTTTGAGTCAAAGAGGGTGAAGATAAACTTCTGCTCTGAATATTGTTCTATAAAAAAGAATTAAGTGTTTGGCAGTTTGCTGATGAAAGAGTTTTTGCTATATTAGTGTACTAGATTCATTCTTTCTAATACTGCTGATATATCAATCCTGTTATCAATTCAGCAAAGCTATTAAAAGTGGACTGTTTTTTGGGGTTTTTTTACTGAAACCAAGATTTCTGTTGAAAGGGCGGGGTAGTGAGGAAGACTGAAATAGGCATTTTCAAGGTGTTGACAAAAAATATGCAAAAAACACCAGAAATTTATTTTCAGGGTGTCCTTGGATTATTTTACGGTTCTTTAAAATTCTTGTCTTCTTTTCTAATTTACACACCTAAGTCTGAAATACATACGATATGAATCAAAACTAAAATACCAAGTATTTTAATTGTTGAATGTTACTTTAATGCTTCCATACATCCAAAATTAAATATTTTAATGTAAAAAAAAAAAAAAAATTGAAAAACTTCTCTTTTACTGTTTCTGATGATATGCAACAAACATACACACAAGAATGCTGAATCTGTGCTTGATTTCAGTCTCCAGTTAAAACAATTTCCACCAAGTGATCTCAGTGGCATATAAAAATTTTTTCACTCTAAATGCAAGAGTTATTTTGATTGTCTTTCCTGTTTCGCTCCCCCTCTCTGAGGCATGGCAATGTTCACGGTTGTCACTTCTAGCCTTGGCTTGCACTATATAATGATAAGAGGGGACTAAACTACAGTAGAAACTTGAATAGGGCAGAAATGTAAATTAGAATGTCAGGTTTGCCACCTTCTGAAGAGGTGCAATGTGCAGTCTTTTCCTGTACGTTAGTGAGGTAGTGTTAACTTTTGTGGCATCTTCACAGCTTTTGTATGTAGAGGTGGCATTAATTCTGAGCAATCATTCTGAATTCACTGTGGCTGTCTCTGTGTACAGATAACACACACAGATACAAGAAGATGTCTTAGCCCCTTCTTTTTCCCTGGAGAGGAAAATCCGGGACAATCTAGCTACAGACTTTGCCCATACATTTTTCGGTAAATTTAGAGTTATTCAGCTCCTTTCTCATTAATCTTTTCAACATGCTGACTGCTGTAATCACGGAAACCAGTGCCAGCACAAAAGACAAGTTTTTTAATCTTACTGAGGCAGTAACAGAGAGTGCAGGATGTCCAAATCCAGTGTGCTGTATGCAAATCCAAATGAGAGCCATCTGTAGATGTATGGCAGGATGTATGTTATCCTGTAAGCCCTAGAGCACATATGAGGTTAATTTTTTTGCAGTTCAAAAATACCACTTTTCCAAATGCGGTATTATTTGTTTTGAAGAGAAATGAAAAGAAGGAAACAATAGGTTGTGCAGAACAAAACAATTTGGTTAGGAAACAGGCATCAGAAGAGTCAGATATATGTCATACTGCAAAGCTCATTTACCAACAGGGTATTTGAAAAATTGAAATGAGCACATTTTTAGTGCTTCAGACTTATATGAGTCTTTAAAGGAACAATAGCATATAAGACATCTTGGGGCAGAGCAAGAGGAGAAATTCTTCCTCTTCATCTAGGGGTGCATGACTTAGCCAAACCAAATACTCAGAGTGCCAATTCCTGTACCATGATGCCCTGCCAAGCTCTGACTATAGACTGGCTTACCTCTGTGGCTGTCTGTCTGCCTGTGTTTGTAAAATGAGTTATTGCACCAAATACCAGACTGATTTTTTAACTTGTGGTAAAACAATGGGCTATTAACAACTCCATTACTTCTTGTGTATACTATCAGTCTGAATAGCATTCTTTGTGCCTTCCCTTAGCCTTTCTACAAGCAGCAAGAAGGAAGGACTGTGTAGATGGAGGAAACAGGTCTCAGTTCTTTCCTTGGGAAATTTAAATTAATTTTCTTCAGCTATAGTTTGTAGGTTGTTAACTTCCATTTTGCTCTTAACTCAGCTTACAAAAAACTTTACACTGCTGTTTCTGCATCATCAGTAATATTCTGATTTTTTTAAATTTCACTGCACTAACCAGATATGGCTGGACTCATAAATAACAAGGATACAAAGCAGTTAAAATCTTAGGGTCATACCTTGGCAACCTATGTGAAATTTGGGAGGAAAGCAGAAGCACAGACTACAGGAAGAAAAGATTTGCAGAAGGCGGTAGGAAGTAATGTAAATTTAATGCAAATAAAATGGCTCCCAATTACCCACAGGCATCAAAGCTGGAAGACATGGATTTTTGTCTGGTGATTAAGACAACTCCTAACCACTCTTCCAGCTGCTACCTTCTTCTAAGAAGTTATTTATTGAAGAGTTAGGAAGACAGCCTAGCCTGAGGAGAACTGAAATGCTCTAGTTTGAACTCAATATTACAGGAAATTTAAAGATAGAGAATCGAAAGAGGAAAGAGTTTGGAGGAATCTGCAGGAAGTAATTCTGGATTACTTTTTCATTTCCTGTTAGCAGGAGGTGCAGGACCTACTGAAACATCTTTAAAAATGCCATTATTCAACATGTTACTATATGTACTTACAAACATATGCACACATACATATTCCTGTTATGTTGTTACCTCACATCTGGTGTCAGAAAACAAACTTAAGGTACCTAAATGTCTTTGGGAAACCGAACATAGGAAAAGGATTATGACTATATCAATTTGCTAAAAATAGTCAAAGCAATTTGCATAAGACAATAAGAGGAAGTTAATTTTTTCATGGAATACACAGGATTGGTTCTGTATGTAGTTAAATAATATCCTGAATATTTGCAGGCCACGTATAAAGTATTTATTTTTGTCTTTACTATTATCTAGGTTTTTAAAATAGTTTATACAGACATTCATATGAATATGACTTTTTGCTAGTATATTTCAAAGTATTTTAGAGAGGCCTCATAAGGATCAGGAAGCTTCAGAAAAATCAAGTAACTGGTTTAAAGATACCCATCTTTCCAGTGGCAGAGACAAAACCCCTCAAACAAAAAAACCTGCTTCTAATATAATTGTGTCAGATATGTCACCATGGCACACTGCAACATCAGCTTGATTTTACAGGCAGGTAGGAGCATCCACTTATTTTGAGAGTAAGTTTGCTGTAGTTCACCTGTCATGAGAGTGGATACATAAGAGCTGGTGACTTGTAGGAAAAAAAAACTGTCTCCATTCCACACAGGTTATATATACCAATGCCAAACAAGAAAGGAAATTTCCCAGTACCAGTTTAGTGTGAAGAGGAGTACAGAAGAGCTAGTTCACCTGTGTTTGGTCCTTCAGATTGTCAGGATTTCAAGGTTTCTAGTGACTGGCAACAGCAGAGCAGCATCAGCCCTTTCTGCATTTTCACTTTAGGTGTCCCCATTCATCTTCCTTGAATAAACAGGAATAACAATTTAACAGCACTGTGTTCCCTGCAATGCTCCATCCACATAATCTTCTGATACAGGTCTGTTCTGATGGCTGTTCTGTTCTTGAAGAACACTGGATTTTTCTTTCTAAACTCCGCTTCAAGATTTCAATTAACGGCATGCATGTGCAATAGGTTCAGCATATCCTGAATGCATAAGCCTGTTAAGACTCAGCTGTAACACTTAGAAGTGGATAATTCCAGGCTTTCTAGATATTACACAGCTTGGTGAAAGCAGTAAAGATGCCAAGAAATCATGGATGAACATATGAAGTCTTAAAACATCATCCACACATGACTTCAAGATGGAGAAAGAGGCCTTGTTCCAGGAATAATAGATGTATACAAGCCCTGTATATTCTACAAAGAATGGAATCTTCTGCATAATTTGTAAAATTTTGAAATCATAGTAGTCCATTCTTTCTATTTATTACCAACTTACTATAAATATATATATGGGTAAAAACCATGTCCAGTTATTTTGATGTCTCTATGGATAAATGAGGATCTATTCTGCTCGTATAAACCTTGAACAAAAACATAGTGCAATTACTTCCTGTCTCAACACACTAACAGGTGAGAACCATGTTTGTTGGATCCAAACTGTGCCACTGAAATAGAAGAAAAATACAACTATTGTGTGCAACTGCATCAACATCCTCAGATCTCCAATTAGGTATTCTACCTGGTGCTAATCCTCCAAAGTCACCGTTAACTTACACCCAAATACCTGGTTATCACTACACATCTTGCCATCTAAAGGTAGAACAGTGATTTCATGAAATTGAAAGGCAGGAAGTCACATTCATCATGCTTTTAATTTCTTTCTGTGAACTGCAAGAAAAATTTTCAAGTAGCCACCATAAATTTGGGGAAACTTCTTATACTGCTGAGACATTGATTTTTACATTCTGTCTGGCTGCTGCTTTAAGCTTGATTTGCTCAGGCAAATTAAGCATATTAAAGACAACCAAGAAATTTATATCTCCAGGTAGATTCCACCCTATATTTTAATAACACAACAGCATTGTAATAATGCCAAACGAACAGAAGATGTTGTGGTCAAGGAGGGGTACATACTCTATATCATTATGGTTAAAAATGTTGTACTCAGTTTATCTGGTCAGAGCTGAGCTATGCTGGATGTCAAAAAAAGCAGACATGAAAATGTAGTGCCTACCCTCAAAAATTCACAGTGTCAGACCACTGTAATTACATTGCTATCTTACATAGTACAGACCCAAACATTGAACTACAGGTCCTCAGCTTCCAAGACAGTTTAAATGCCTATGTAGAAGCATTTCAGGAAGAAATGCAAAAGACTGAACAAAATGCTCTCCAGAGAAGCAATGTCCACAAAGGTATCAAATCAAGTCACAGATGGTTCATAATATAGACAATTTTTTTCTCATCTTAAAAACATTTACATTGAGTTTATAGTGGTTTCTACAACCTCTTCAAACTCCCTGAAAGCTTCTCATCAGAAGTGTTTTTTTCAGTTCATTATGAGCTTAACTTGCATAACTTTTCTGACCCCATTACACATTTTCTTTCAATAACCATTATTCACAAGTTTATAGATTAAAATGACCTGCTTTGAATAATGTATTACTTCATGGTAAGATTCAAGATATTTCTTCCTCCTTCACTTATAATATGAACTGATTGAATTAATTTCAAGTTCAAGTTAGGCTGCAGGCTATTTTGAGCAAGGGTTGTTTCCAGCAGGGTATTTGCAGAGCATTCACTACAAATGGGTCTCCACAACTGGATGTTAACAGAGTACAATAGCAGATGTTATTAATAACTGCAGCTTTAGGTTCAAAGGTCAGGTAAAGGGATGTCTAAAAACAAATGAGACAAATTTCACTCTACTGGATACTGAATAGTTATTCCTTCACAAAAAATGAGTTCAGTATTTACAGCTTCTGCTGAGAATATCTGATTGATGAGAATCCTGGCTGGTGTCACTTGTCAGAGCTGTCAGAGCATAACCTTGATGTGTGCATTTCAGCACTGCCTGCTTCTGTCTGTTACTTTCACTATGTGCAGAGATCTAATTTGTTGATTACAAATTGATGGTCTTTACTTATTTTCTCCATTTAACAGTCTTGGTGCTGCTTCTCCACCCTGCTCTCTAAACAAGCACAATAGATGTACAAAGTAAAAACTAAGAAACTGCATAAAGAAACTTCAGAAGAATCTAGTATACTTGCAGAATAGTAACCTGAAATAAACTAGGATATGTATCTTCTGCAAGCTTATTTTGATTTTTTTTTTACTAAGCAATTTTCTAAATTGAAATAAATTGCTGTAAATTCAACACACAATACAGTTAGTAAGGCCATTTAATTTTTCAAAGCTTAGAATGGCAGCATATTATCATTTTAAGCCTTATTTATAGTGAATATCAATGAAGAGCTATCCATGTGAAGATTTTAATAACATTGTGCAATGTGTATGAAATTGCTATCTATAATAGCAAGAGTATGATGACTCATGGCAAATTAACATATTTATTAGTCAGCAAAATCGGCAGCACAAAATTGCTGGAGAAATTAAAATAACATAATGGGCATGGTGAGACTTAAAACAGATGGGTTTATGCAAATGAAATACCACTAGAATTAACATATAAATTCTGTAACTATTGGAAAAGTGAAAATACGCCTTGATGACAGAATACTTGATACACAGTAATTCTTAGAAAGTGTAGAGATCTGTAAATCTTATGAAAATAATATAAACTTTTCTTATCATTCTTATCATTCAGAGAAAAAAACTCCTAGATGACTGACATAGAAAAGCAATTTTATAGAAGAAAAATCATAGAAGGGGATGTCATACCATATGAGCCGTACATGCAGTCCAGTTTGTAAGTAGTGAAACTTCACGTCTTCTGGAAAGCTCAGAAAGATAACTTGGCAGACACCTGGAGCGTGCTTCAAATGCCTAACTATAGGGATTTTGTGCCATTTTTGACCCTAGAATAATTGCATGGGACTAGCTTATATGACATATGACCCACAAGAGACACAGATCCTTTGAAGAAGCAGCTGAATATCAGACATAAGACCCTTAGCACATCTAAAATTACACTAGATTACTAAGTTTAAGATCTGAAACCTGTGCTTACCCCTGCTTAGCTGTCTTGCTTGAGCGGCTGATAGACATTTTTGTCACTCACGGCCCTCCATTATTTCTTCCCTTTTCAAGCAACTTGCTCTTCAAACATGTTGAAAACAATGGTCACTCCTACCTTCAAAAAAGGGTGGGAAGAAGGACCTAGGGAACTACAGACCAGCCAACCTCACCTTGATACCCAGGAAGGTGATGGAACAACTAATCCTGGAAAATATTTCTAGGCACATGGAGGGCAAGAAGGTGATCAGGAGTAGTCAGCATAGATCCACAAAGCGGAAGTCATACTTAACTAGCCTGATAAACTTCTATGATTAAATGACTGGCTTGGTAGATGAGATGAGAGCAGAGGATATTGTCTACTTTCACTTTAGTAAGGATTTCGTACTGTCTTCTATAAAAGATCCTCATAGAGAAGCTGTTTATGTAGAGGCTGGATGAATGTCCTGGTTTTGCTAGGATAGAGTTAATTTTTTTTTTTAGTAGTTAGAATAGCTGTGTTTTAGTTTCATTGTAAGACTTGTTATGAGAAGAACATTGACAAAAGTACTAATGTTATTAGTTGCTGCTGGAGCTCAAGGTCACTGTGTTTCGCTGGTTCACATCTAGCAAAGAACAGCACTGCAGGCTATGCACGTCTTAGCATATGAATTCAGGAGTCTTTAACACCAAAGTCTCTCTCAACATAGAAGATTGTGTGCCATTCACAAATTACAGATGAACAACTATGTATAACTCCTTAAGGTGTCCTCACACACTTGGAGAAACCTACACATTGTTATAGATATGCACCCACTCATGATTCAGGCACACCTACATAGTAGTGCATGTATCAAGCACGCATTTGCATAATCATCATAAACACTCACTTGCATGCAAGTAATTAGATTCTTAGAATACAACAGATAGCACCTCTACTTTAACATGCTTCAAATTGCTTTAGGTTGGTGGCTTCTCTCCAGGTTAATAGAGTCCCTTGGCTAGGTTCACAAATATTGCTTCAATTACTATGGGAAAAATTGCAATATATTGTAGGGGTAATCTCTATCATGCATTTTATGCTAGTGGCTTTGTAGACATTACATTATAGCATTTTATCCTTTGTTTTTCTTTTTGTGATGCAGTTCATGAAACACATTTCTTCCAAGATCCTATTTTATTCATTCTGATTCACTAAAGCCCTCCGAGACTGAAAAAAACCTCTAGGTTATATATGCTCAAAACAAACGTAAAACTCTGGAGGACATTAATTTTTTTCTTTACAACTCAACATACTCCGCCCAATTTTTTGCAGTAATATTAAAATTAAACAATGTAAAAGCAAGAAACTGTGTAGGAATTATTCCTTCTACAGTGCTCAGAAGACTTTCCTTTTTAAACACATAAATGTTCTCTGTCTTGTTGTTTGTACTAAAAATAAAACATAAAAACTTACTGCAACACGAGGAACATTGCCCAGCTACCTATCTTACACATTGCCCTACAGCCTTTGCTTTAAAAGGGATTGCAAACCTGTAAATGGCTACAGAAAGAAACTAGGTTTGACATATACTGTAAGTCAAATTGTTAATAAAAAAAGAAGAATTAGAAACTCTTGTTTTCAACAATTACAGCAGACATCTCATACCAGCCAAGCTCTGAAGCTGATGGACATTAGGTAGGTCTTAATGTTTGTTGAATGGAAGTAAGTGAAACAGTAGGTGATACAAATATTGTAAGTTTATAATTCAGACAGTCTTGTCATGGCTGAACTATTTCTTCATAAATTCTGATTATTTAAACTTTTTTTCCTAGAAAAGTGGGAAATTACATAGTCTTGAGTACTTTCTGTCTACTTAGAAAAATCCAAACTTAGAAAAAAATAGGTCTTCTGAAGAAGTATTTAGGTTGTTTAGGTCTTACAGGAATTCCTGAGAGTAAATTAATTTAGAAAGGGGGGAAGAGGTGGATAGAACAAATGCTGTACCTTTCAAATATCAAGAAACATGCCAATGGCCTATACTACAATGTACACTCCATACCTGAAGTCTGATTATAAATCAGTTCCTAGACTAATTTTCCTATTAACAATAAATGCTTTCTAGGGAGCCATGTATTTGCAGTTCTTTATTTCATATTTGCAGGTTTCAGATACCATTTATGTATGGAAATTGGTAAACAAAAAAAAAAAAGAGAACCATCACACTTAGTTCAAGTAGGCAAAATGGAGCACTTGTCCACTCTCACTCCTACAAAATAAGTTTTAAATGAGTTGCTACGGATTTGTAGGTCATCTACAGCTATTAATTACATCTGTATCCATAACTGGTGTCTCACTTTCATTGCACAACAACTAAGTGGAAAACAGTGAGTCTGAAAAACCAAAACTTTTTTGAATATATAAACCTGAACAGAAATTTACAATATAAGGTTACTTTAAACTAAAAAGATATTGAAGAAAATAGTATAAATTATTTTGAAATTTTCTTCAAAAGATTTTTATTATTGTAGAAGCAATCAATAAAATAAGGTATAAAGCTGACCTGAGCCTGTAATTTTTGCAGAAAAATTGTACGCATTTCACCCTTCTCCATCAAGAATTTTTAGGAAGCAAAGTCCATGTGACATAGCTGGAATTTGTTACTCTGGGCTAGCCATAAGGCACTAAACTATCCATATGTCATCTAGCAACACATCAGGAAGTTTCTCATTCATTTACTAAGATATACTTGGTGATGTTTGAAAGTTTGGCCAAATTACTTAGTCTGCTCCTATGGAACAATTTTTCTCTTCTATGTACCTCCAAGAGATTTATTTTGAGATTAGAGAGAGTACAATAGTAGGTAATTCCATTTTACTCACTTTTTAATGTGTGTGTGTGGCCAAGATACATTATTTCACATGTCGTTGAGAAAGTATTTTATTACAACATATTATACCCGTAGGTTTCAAAGATAACTTGTGCAGCCTTCATGTACTGATTCCAGATTGGTTGCTTACAAATAGAACTTTTGCATCTTCTACTGTCTTGTTTATACAACTGTGTTGTGATTTGTAGCTGTATATTTAAATGTGTCAGGCAATATAAGGTATGCAAGTAATAGATAGGACAGTAAACACAAGCTGGAAAAATTAATTAAGAAAAATAACTGACAATTTCTGTTACTACCTGCCAGTGACACTTTTTTTTTTTTTTTTAACTGAGCTGTGAAGGAAGAATTTAGCAGTAATTTATCTGGGTGATGTTTACCCACAACATCATGAACATCTGAAAACTGAAATGTAATAGCTTTTTACTGCACTTTGCTCTATTTGCTGTGTAAGTTATATGAAAAGTAGAATAAAAATGCATGCTAATCAACTCTGTGTTTTCTATGAGTAAAACCCTGAATCTTGCACAAATTTCAAGTAAAACTTGATCCACAGTATGGTTTTGATTAATGACACCTACTTCTAGAGGCTTCCATGGGCTTTGGATTAGGACCTAAAAGGGTAGAGCAAGATCTGAGGAACACAATTAAACTGCTAAAGTCATATAGCCATACTTGATCCATCAAATATCTCCAGGTAAATCTAGCACTACTGCTAACTCAACATTTGTCTACTTTCTTGTACCAGGTAATGTTTTCAAGCTGGATCCAAATAAACCATTATATTGACATACATATGTTGGTAATAACATGGACAGGCTCTTCTGTACCCAACTTCCATACATGCTTAGAGCAAGGATGTGTCTCATTAGGATGTGGTAAAATATTCCTGAAGGTATAATAATATGGATACTGCTCTTGGCTAAGCCAACTCTCAGAAGTGGTAGTGGTGACAACTTAATTCAAGCCCTCCGATTTTGATATTAACGCAGCTGTGGAGTGCTGCTAGGGACATCTTAAATGTTAAAATTGGTCTTCAGTGAAGTGACCCACAAACATAGTGTTTGGAAATATTGATGACATTACAGCTGCTTTCCTTAGGCAAGCAAGGTTCATATGCACCTTCTTTCAGATCCATTAAGACATCTTCAGGCCCAGCTACAAGGTTTGACACAGAACAAAAAGATTAGCACAGTCTACCTGCCATGGAGATCCTGACTCAGTGTATTTCCAAAAGGTCTATAATTTCCATTTTCACATGAGAACAGAGCTGTGCTTTCTGGTATTTGTATTTATCAATAATAAGTAAAAAAAAAAAAAAAAAAAAAAAAACTGAGAAAAAGGCAATGTATATGCTGCACTGCCTCAGGAGAAAGCCTAAAGACACTGGAGCTTAGGATGTGGACTGTTACTCACAGAAACATACAGCTAGTAGTGGAAGTGAATAATGCCTATTATTTTGAAATTAACTTTCTGGTTGAAACTAAAAAGTCTGATCTGAAGAACATCTTTACAAAATTTTACAAATCTTTCTTTTTTTGTGTCCAAATGTTTGGACTGCTTCACCTACTCTCTCTGTGGGCAGTGGAATCAGTATAAGTTCTCATTACTTTTGCTGTAGTTCATCAGCTCATTTGTGCTGCTTCATAATGTAAAGCTACAGCTTGAATCAATTAGTGTTAAAAAGTAACGTTTTGTGTTGTTTGGGGTTTTTCTCTCATGTTAGGCCTGTCCACATGGCAGGTGGTTTTGTAGTACTTACACTAATTTTTTACCTCATTGTTATGCATCATGGTCTTGAGTCAGGAGTGCTGTGAAAGAGGAAATTAATACCTGACCTAATGACACCTTTAATTTTCAACAAAACTACATTTAAAACATGGCTTTCTCTTTTCTTTAAATTGACATAAGTGACCATCAAGTTTAAAATACCTATGTAATTCGCACTCACCCTCAGTGTGCTAACACAATCATCCTTTCTGAATATTTATTTTATTATTATTTTTTGTTCATCAGAATAGTTTTAATTCAGGTTATTTCCTCAAATCTGGTCTGTTATGTAACTTTATACAAGCTTATGCCAACAGAAGGGAGCGGATAGTGGGACATAAGTAGGCAATTGTGGTCAGAGCAGCAAAATAACAGTACAACTTCTTTCCTCAGCCTAAAGGCACTGTGACTATACTCTGAAGTAAGCAGCCTTTACTCGGATGCTTTACAAAGGTGAGGAAAGTAAGAGTTGGCAGAAAGGTAATTTTTTCCCAAAAGTTTGGATTCCAATACTGACTTGCACACAGTATGAAAAAGGAGTATTTTGTCTCTTGACTAGGGTCATGGCTATTTATTACATCTATATGGCAGATTTTCAAAAATGGAGTTCAATTTCTACATGAGTTGGAGACTTTGTATATGTATGTAAGTCAAATTAAGGGACTGCAGAACGTTCAAGGGAAAATTCAGGTGTCTGTGTAGACTTCACCTTACTTAGCTCTGTTCCTCTTGAATGAGTGGTTAGATTAAGTCATAATCAATTTTGGCCAGAAAGTGACTGTGTGTTTTTACAACCAGATGTGAATCAAAGTACCTAAGTTGAATAGGTCATCCAGTACTATGGAAACTTAGTAGAAATGTTTATAACATAATAATAAAATTTTAAGGAAAATCTTTTACTGGCAGCATGAGATTCAATAATGTTTTCTCACATTTTCCCAGTGCTCTGCCTTATGTTTACAAGGATTCAGGTCTCCTTTACAAATTGTTTTAATATTTCTGTGAAGGTAACACCACTGCCCAACTTCATGTTGAAATAGTTTTTAAATTTTTTAAAGTACAGAGTTATAAATGGAAGTGTAAATGATAAATTTTGTAAATTTTTTTCAAAGGTGTTTATTACATTTATTTATTATTATTACATCCAGACAGAAGAACTTATCTGCGAGACCTCCTTCTTACCACATAAGTGGGAAGTCAAGAAAAATTAAAAGCAAGTATGGTTCTGAACCTATTTTAATAGCTATATCTCAGTGTTATTCATTCCAAAGACTGCAAAGTTACTTTAAGGATCAGCCCAAAATTTGAAAATATTTTAATTCAGATAGTTGAATTATACTCTATTCATAAGTGTCTAATTATTTTTTATCCACATGAACCAGTCTTAATTGTATGGTTGGAATGGACATATGCTGCAATATATTTCACAAAAATTAACATAAAATGAAAAATCCTGATGTATTTGCCCATGCCACTGACATTTTCACCACTCACAGGAAGGGAAGAGACTTTGAAATCAGGGGGTTTCTTTGGAAAAATGAGAACAGTTACTGTGTCATTGCTTGAGCACCAGTTTTCAAATCCCGTTTCAAATGATGTCTCTAGATGTTTTTATGCTTGAGATATTGCAAAATTGAAGGAAATCTTCATATTTTAAACTCACTAGTACCCATTTTGAACATGTGGTTGCACTTAGAAATAATAATGTTCATAATCTTTCATTAGTGGACTCAGATATTATTCAATGGATTCCAGTTCATACTAAAATTGTACAGCTCCTTTGACCTCCGAGACACTTAGAAAATGCTGGTTGCCTTTCTAGAGGATAAAAAAAAGAAAAAGAAAGTTTAAGGTATAACCATTTTGTAAAATACAATAATTAATAAAATTTTTAAAATATTGCATTTGTTTTTAATAACTATTTGCAATAAGCTAGCACTCATACTGAATCACCACTAACCTGGAAACATATTAAATGCTGTACACATCTGGCATTGCACAGGCAGTCTAACTGGTCATGGAAAGAGAGATGTTTCTCTGCACATGCCACCTGTGTTTGACAGCTGACAAGCAAATGATTCAGCTACATGAAAAAAAAATGTGCAAAATTACATTCAGCTGCTAATAGAGGAGTTCATTTACAAGAATTAACTGTGGGACTTGGAAACATATTCATCTAATTAACTATACAAATTACAAATGTATGAGGGAATAGAAAATAGATAAGCTTTTTCAACACTGTGAAAAATGGAAGATTAGTGGTCCAAGTATTCCATTGCCAGATTACTTCAGAGTGTAATGGATCCTTGGGTGAAAGATCCAATACATATGTAAGGTATTATATCTGTTTATCTAGTGGTCACATTTGTGATCCATGTGTAAAAGAGAAAGCTATATTTTATGACTTAAAACTGCAGAAGACTTGAATAAATCTGAGGTGATCCACAAGAAATGGAAACCATTAAATGTATAGTAGCTATTCTATTTCCGTCTAAAGTGTTTAGGACTGCTGTATAAACCTTTGAAGGTTAAAAGAAAAACTAAAAGAAAAAAAAATCAGGATAACAATCTCCAAGACTCATGGCAGGACTGTGTGAGGTTTCTCACTTGTCATACTTATTTTCATTTCACAGGATATGTCTGGCAGACAGAAAGGAAACAGTTGCTTCAAAGAGAACTTTGAGGAACATAATGAAAAGGCTAAACAATAATCCTTATCTATCAAATCCATCTCAATTTTTAATAAAATTTTCTGTCATTTTCCTCTTTAAAACATCTGCAGCTGACTCAAATATTTCAGCAGCTAATACCAAATGGTTTTGGTATGTCATCAGACTTGTATCGTGTTTAAAAGTCAATGTAATACAGGTTAACACTCAGGAATGAAGATTCGTCAGTTATATTCTTGGTTCTAATAATTTTCAGACTGCTTTCCACCAAATGACTCACCTATATTTGCTTGTATGTAAAGAGTTTGAAATGATATCTTTGGGTCCACAGATTCTCCATTCCAGTATCACTCATAGTGCTCAAAGATTAAGTCCAAGCAGAGCCAATCTTTAACATTATACCAAAAATCACATCAAAAAAGCACCATGCTCACTGTTTATCCTAAGGCATCACAGACCAAGTGAAAATGTGTATGAATAGGAAACTTAAGCATCCAAAAAATATTTTAGGATTAATTTAGTTACAAAAGTCTAAGGAGGCATTTCACAATACCATGGGATCTAACCTTTCAAAATTAAACATATTTAAGAAACAGAAATTTTGTGACTAGGTGTATCAAGACCTGCTCCTGTCTTGGTTGAGCAGAGCAACTCCATATCCATCTCATAACCAAGAGACAGATTGGAGATTCAGCAATTAGGTGCTCTTGAATGTAAGTGTCTTGAAGATCCTAAACCCTTTGGCGTATTTTGCATATCTCTAGAAAACATGAACTTCTTGGAGATGGCTGAACACCTGCCTGCTGATAGGAAGTAGTGAATGAATTCCTTGTTTTTCTTTGCTTGCACACAGGGCTTTTGCTTTACCTTTTAAACTGTCTTTATCTCAACCCACTAGTTTTCTCACTTTTGCTCTTCTGATTTTCTTCTTCATCCCATCAGGAGGGAATGAGCAAGAGGCTGTGTGGTGCTTAGTTGCTGGCTGGGGTTAAACCATGACAAGTGCTGAGCAGAAAAACATTTGTTCAAAAACATGTTGATGGCTGTGACAATAGGGAATTACAGGAAGTTATGGGTTGTCACCCCAGAGCTTATTCCTTCATCAATGAGGTGCTAACTCATTGAAGACTTTGCTAGCGTATGCCAATACCTCCCTCCAGAATAATTTAATTTCTTCTACAGGCAAAAATATTCCAAGTTACGGGCATCTAGAAGGTTAGTCTTGCATTTCTGAATTTATTAAATCCAAGGAAATAAATCCATTACAGATTTATGATCACCAGAGTTCATTTTAAGAGTTGATTATACTTAAAGATAGCTTATGTTTTAATTATTATTTCAAAAGGAAAGGTTTAATTTTGATAATAGGAAAATAAGAGAGTAGTTTAACACTAAAATGTTATTGCGAATACTACTAAGAATAAGGTTCATCTTTTGATAGTGAGGGAGTGGGCTAATTCAGGAATCTGGCTTTGCTTTTCTGAGTTCTGTCACTCTGTATCTTCTCTGTCACTGAGCTCAAACACAATCCTCCTGTTTCTCCTTCGTATAACTTTTGAAAAATTATTCCATTAAAAGCAAGCTTTTCTATTTATACTGTCTTAGGCTATGATGACTCACAATTTATCCATCTCCTGCGTTGTGTAATGGCACGTACCGTATAAGAGCATGAAACTGCATCTGTACCATGCATCCTCTATTTAATTCATTATAGAAATTTACTTCTCATGGTGGAGACCACATATAACATATTAATAATACAGTGGAAAACTTTGCATTTTGAAAACCATCTTCTTTAGTTTCAGAAGTTCTCGGCAGCATAAATGTCTATTGAGTAGTTAGAATACTTCATGAAATGTTGTTGGGTTTTGTGATCTTTTTACCTACTGCAGCAGCCTTTGAAGAAAGTATCTAGACCAAAAGACTACACACAAGGTTAGGTAGGGCACGGCACTCTTCCCAGGTCTCTTGTTTGAGCTAAGGCACTATGCAGCCAGGCATTGAAAATATAGAGGGAGAAATATAGACAGAGGAAGAAAGCACATAAATTTCAAGCAGCTTGGTTTAATAACCTAGTGATGAATTTATTCAAGATCTAATTATCAACTACACAGGACAGCAATTCAATAATATTATAAATCAGCCATTCTAATTAAAAAAATAAGTTTGAGTATTTATAATTTATAGATACAATTATGGAAGAATAAGTAAAAGTATGAATATATTACATTGCTAAAATGTAAGTGTATTGGATAAGATCACAAGTCCATATAGATCTGCATCTGACCTTTCAGAGTAACTATTAAATGATATCATGGGAAGGAGTTTAGGTAAGGATATATAGAAAACAATTACACCCTCTGTGTACTTTTCCAGGACACCTTTCCAACTTCCACCTGTAATTTAGACATTTCCTAAACTAGTGGTTTATCTACTAAACTTTTTTAATAGTCGTTGACTAAACTCTGAGATAATACCACCTGGACTTGAACATTTGCTACAACACATTTTATCAACTTGTTCTGAAATCACTTCCTTTAACAATTTATTCTGAAAAGTGCCAATGTGCCCTCATACTCCTTCGCTCATAAAGAAAAACTCTGGTGTCATAAACTCTCTTAATCTCCTCTGCATAAGACTAAGATTCAGTCGAGAAAGGAAGCTTCGAATATTGTTGCAACTTAAAAATTTATATATGTTCCCCTTTGGTCTACGTTAAGACCCATAGAAGCAACTCCAACTGAAGCCTGACAGCTGAAACCATGTCATCTGAGGTGCTAGAATAATGTTTTCTGTACATGAATCTTTGTGGGAGATTTACAGTCCAAATGTGAAGTAGTATTCTCACTGTTCTGCCTCTGGGTGGTGAACGGAATATTATATTTATGAGACTTTCTGTGTTTGCTTATTTTGCTTTCATTTTTATTATTCAATTGTTTTGATCTATTGGGTTAGTTGTCTTTTTTAATTAAGCTGTGTTTTGGCTATTGTTGTTCAGAACTAATGGGTCTATTGACAGAGGTAGCCATTAATACAAATATTTCATTATTATTCCTTCTAATACTGACCATTATTGTAGCACATATATATATTTACTTTCCAAACTGCTTTTCTTTAATATAGGCATGACCTACTAGAAATGTAAAAATAAAGAGTGTTCAGTAAAGAAAAAAAAAGAAAAAAGAAATAATTCAAAGACACAAATTGCAGCATCTACTAGGAACATGAAGGAAATTCCACTGGCAGCATGAAATCAGGAAGAGATATCCTACAAGTGAGGACAGATTTGTATTTTCCTTGACCTCAATTCATTGACACAGACAAAGCATGATGAACTGAAAAGCATTAAGCAAAATGTTCCCATGGATTAAATAAAGTGGCTTTAATGACTTTAATATTTTAATGTAGAAAGTTGTCATTCAGAGCTATTGTTCATAAAAATAGGAGACATTAATTCTGATAAACAATGGAACTTTATTTAGTATTGTACTTTTCATAAAAATTTTATTCAAAGGCACTTCATACTGTTAAATAATAAAGTAACAGATCTGAATCATAAATAATACAGGAACTGAAGGAGAAGGTAGTATCAGCAAATGGAGATTCTTTTTCTTTCTGAGATATATGAGCTAAAAAAAAAAAGAACACAGGCACAGATAGACTATTCTGTATAATAAGAGCTGTACGGGAAGGAATTCCATCTGTGGCCAAGCTGTGCTATGGATAATTGTAAATGTTTGATGAGAGTCACATGAAGACAACACACGATAATAAAAAATAAAACACTGCAAATCTTCAGAGAATGACTGAGGAGAAGAAAACATCAAGTCTGGGGTTTGGATTTTTTTGTTGTTGTTTCTTTTTTTTTTTTTTTTATTCTGAGACCTAGTGATCCATGTCTTCAGATTAGAAACATGTTACAAATGATTTTGGCTGTTAAAAGAGACAAAAATTCACATAAGGGACCAATAGTTAAGCAGTCAAATCCTCAGTTTAGCCATCTACCATAATTTCAACATTCAGAACTGGAAAACAAACAAGTTGATACAAAAAGAGAAAATGGTATTATTAGTTTTAGTTCAGGTGTCCAAATATAAATAAGCAGTCAATGCAGTTGGAGATGAAAAATGTTCCTCTGTGCAGCATTTCAAGTGAATCTGAATCCATGTTTTTATTATTTATTTTCTTTTAAGAGACATCTCTGCTTTTCTCCGAGTTTAGCAAAGAATACACTTTACAATTAATTTACTGTCACATAAAAAAACCCTTTTACTTAGTTATTGATCAATCTGACTTTATTTGTTGAATCCTACCCTAAAAAAAAAAATTTAGTATTTATATCTTACACTAGGTGGGATGCAAATAACTTCCTTATAACTTTCAGAATTTATGTCTGCATAATTCCTCTGCAATCACTTTAGACATCAGAATGCCTTCTGATTATGATCACAGTTTGTTCACCATGATAAAATTTAGACTGGTAATACAATATTAGATCTTCTTAACACAAGAATTTCCAACAGAATATCAAAATAGCTTGTTTTTAGCAAGAATTACGTTGTGAACTATCGCTAGTTCAACCCAGTTATAATAATCTTCATCACTAATGTACTCCATTTTTTGTAACAACTACAGTTGTTTATGCAAAAATTAATGTACTTAAATTATGTACATTTATGAACCTCTAAGAGTATGTTTGGTTCTCCCTTTTACTGGACTGAAGAACATATCAGCATTTTCTTTAGATAAATATATTAATTTTAATTTTGCAAAACTGAAATTAGAATCATAGAATTATAACATGATTTGGATTGGAAGAGACTTTTAAAGGTCATCTAGTCCAACCCCCCTGCAGTGAGCAAGGACATCTTCAACTGGATCAGGGTGCTCAGAACCCATCCAGCCTGACCTTGAATGTTCCCAGGGATGGCGCTTCTAGCAGCTTCTACCAGGTGCAACAAAGCTCAGTAGTCTAAAGATCAAGCTTGTTGAATGTGTGAATGGGATTCCCCAACATGGCTGCTCGCTGGGGCTGTGCTGAGGAGAACCCTCTCCAGTTCTACACTCCCATATGTCAGAAGGAAATCCTCCCTAAGGAAATCTACTCTTTTTCACATCGGCAGCCCCAAGGGTCTCCTTTTAATTTCTGTGATACTGTTCTAGGCCTGGAGCACCTTACCTCCCTTCCCAGATAATTTTTGTGGGCTTAGCAAGTGTACAAAGACTTGCATCATTTGCTGCTCTTCCTCACCATGGCTGATTTTACTTATTCCCTCTCCAAGCACACAAACTAAGAACATCAGAAGAGTTCTTTGCTGCAGTCCCACAAAATAAGTACTTCCCCTGGGCTTAGAATGTCTTTCAACTTGCTAAAATGATCTCAACCTATTAAAGTTACCTGTCATTGCTATAATCACAAAACTGAAAATCATCTTTGCATCATAGGGGTAAAAAACGTAAAAAGCATTTCAAAATAATGATTCTGTTACTATCTAGCCAGCTATGCCACTATTGGGGAATACATTTTTCTTATCTTACCACAAAACAGTGTTTGCCCTATTTAGTGTCTGACTTGTATCTTTCCTCAGCTCATGCATCATCTGTGTTTGATAACAAATATCATCTAATTACATGGATGAAATAATCACAGATAGGGAAGGAAAAAATAACCCAGAAGATCAAAGAAAAGAATCCTAAAAGATTAAGGAGTTGTTTAAATATCAGAGAGATGTATATGTTAACAGTATATTGACCTGTTCTTAAACCTGGTTCAGATAAAATTCCCCAAACATAGAGTATCTAATCTAATATGCACCAGATGTACAAGGATACAGCACTCCCTAGTCTACACCTATTGGTTAAGGCAACGTCATCAAGTCATAGTGCCAGCATCATATACTGAATGGATCATAATCCACAGCAGAACTTGATACAACAAGCACCCTGAAGAACATTAACATCATTCTTTCTTTCTGTGGATGTCACAGACTTAACCACACAGTCATACCCAGGCCAAAATTGAAGACACATGTAAGTCTGATATAGTTTAATTTAGATATAAGAGGGACACCCTACATTGATAAGGAAACCAGGAAAAAGGAATTCTTTAGGATGAAAATATTAGAAACTTGCTAATAGATTCTACTTTAAAAGAATATTCTCCAAAATCATCTTTCATTCTGGAGACAAGAATTGCCTTCTGGAAGAACACTGCATTTCCCATTGATAACAACAGCTGACCAAATCCCTAACATAGGGACCTCTATGAAGTTTTAAATGAAATGTAGTGAATAGGTAATTTTCTGTTAATGAATTTCTTATGCATTCTTGAGAGTAATATTTAGTGAGAAATGAAACTCTCCATAACTTGTGTTGATCATATTGCTTGAGAATATCTCATATTTCTCAGTGGGTAAATCCTCACAAGAGCAGGGGGAGAGAAAGCAGAATTTGATACTCCAGGACTTGCCTTGTTTTTGCAACATCTGCCTCTGTGTAATATCAGTCAGTGGAAGTGATCAAAAGCAATCAAGTTGAAATAATTTAAGAAGAAAAAGCACCTGCTAATAGACAGTTCTCTGAACTCTGGAGGTCAGTTTGCTTAGTATTATTTTGTGATGTAAGACCAGTAAAGGGCTGAAAAGCTCAGACTTGATATGATATTTTTGGTGATGATGGATGGATTCTTCAAGGACTGTAAAGTATATATTTTATTTATTATGTGATTTATAAGATCAAGTTGGTTTACATTATTTCAGGCCAACAGCTGTTCTTTCTTCTCATTTTTCATCATGGTTTTCTCATATAATGGCTAAACAGCATTTTTGAATTATAGGTGATAATTTTTTTCATAAATTGGAAAAATATAATTTTAAAACAAGCTCTGTCATCTGACAATGTGCTTGCCTTAGATGGATTTTGTAGAGATGAGTTTTAAAATATGATCCCTGGTTTCACCAGCCACTGCACATTCTGAGCTTTGTATGCAGTAGTTTGGATGCAATTGCCACCGAAATTGTGAATGAACTTCTTTACACCAATGTAGTCTAAGAAGCAGGCATTCTTTATTGTGGCACCAGATGCACGGGGGATCGTTCCACCTATCATGCATACCGACTTGTCTCTCTACAAAAGTTTTGTACTATCAAAACATGCATATTCATTACTTTCCCAATAATTTTTTAACATATTCATTACTTTTCCAATAACTCATTAATGTATGTAAATGTTCTTTTCACATGCATACTGAAGTCTTCTCCAGTCTCTTCGGGGTCCTCTGGTGATCATAGAAACATTTGTTACTGTGCCCTTTAGTAGAAGGTGACACAAATACAGCCACTAATAACTTCTCTGAGAACGGTGAACCCTGTACTGAAATTGAGGTGAGAAGCTATTTTTGCTCAGCATTTTAGACCCACATAGCATGTTTCATGGAAAAAAGTTGTTCCAAATGCAATTTGTAATTTAGTGATTTTGAGAAAGAAAAAGGAAAATGTTACATTTGAAATTCAAAGTTGTTACTCTTCCTATCATTTTAAGCTCAAGGACAGAGCTATGAACACATCACACTGTCTAAAGTACACTCACAAATAAAACATGGAAAAAAAAATAATTAAGAAAGTCTTGTATTGAGCCCTGATCCTGCAGCAAACTACCCACACAATGCATCATCAATGTTAAAGAATAATTGCAGGGATACATTCTTGTGGACCTGGTTATAGGGTAAGACATTCAATTGTCCAACACTCACTTGCAGCCCAGAAACCAGAAAATTGAGATTTTGCTGCATCTCAAGATCAGTTATGAGAAACTTAAATTTCCCTTTGAATTTTGTTAGGTAATTTCTTAATGGAGATACAATAAGCTTAAAATGGAACATTAAACAGTCCTTATCCTTTACCAGCTATTCACCTTCATCCTTTTTTTATTTACCTATATACCCACATGGTTCTTCCTCAGACCTTTAACCTATAGTTGGATAGGAAGTTGAAATAAACGCAGTAGGATACTCAAGATGCTTAGAACTTTCATGTGTAAAGGAGGATAGAAAGAAAGAAAGAAAAAATCCCACAACCTACAGAATTTATTTTTCCTGTGTGACAGCCAATGACTTAAGTGAACACTTCCACAGGGAATTTCAGACTACCTCTTATTTTGAATTATAAACTGCATTGTAATGAGGCAATATAATATTTCTAATCCAGCTTTAATGTTTGCCACCTACACTATGTACTTCTCTTACACATGCACATATAGTTTAGAACTTTTACCTCAGTGACTGTAAAAGGAAATTAGCATAGGTCCCATATTCTCACAAGTAAGAAATAGTAACTTAAACAGCTTGACAATCTAAGCTTAATACTCTGGGAAAATAGATAGCTGAAATTATGTCTAAATTTCTGTAGTAGAGAGTTTTTAACTTCATTTCCCTGAACTGCTAGATGATAGTTCACTCACAGATAGTTAAATTTCAGTTTGCTAGTGTTGATCCATCATCTATATACAATTTTTAAAGCATTTTAAATAAAATGTTGATAAAATTATTAAAAGTGTTTGCAAACTCAAGGTACTAGATACAGAAAGTGATCTATATAATTGTGTGTGTATGTATATATGTGTGTGTATATGTATACATCCTGTGTGTGCAGACTGACTATAGATAGATTGATAGGTACATAAAATCTGTACACCTGGTATATATATATGAAATGTACAGATAGACAGAGACAGACACATGTATAAATGGATGGATGGATGAATTAAATTCTTCACTAGCAGTTTCTCCTGTTACATATATGCAGTGAGAGAAGGTGCAGCATTTCTTTTAAAGAGGGTAGCTTAAGAGTGTCCGCCATCCCTGCAGCGAGAAGCTGTCCTTCAGTATTGCATTCTAACCATTTTGGGAACAACGCTTACAATTCTCCATTAATCTTAATTTTGCTTATCATATTCACAAGGAAACACAAGGAAACACTGTGCCACAGTTACTAAGCAAAGAAAACAGTCCCTCTGGAGTGTCTTATTCTCATTACAGGCATTCAGAGAAGGAAGCAGTTTCCACTTACCAATTTCACGCGTTTCAAAAGCCCTGGAAAGCATTTCCTTTTTTTGTTTTGCTTTGGGTTTTGGTTGGTTTCCCCCACCCTGCTCTGTTATTCTCAATACAATTCTGATTATTTTATTTCTTTCATTCTCCCTAGGATTTTCTGAAAGTATGATGACCCTTAATATGACAGGGAACTGCTCCCCTGCCCCAGCTTCTGATTCAACCCATGAGCCCAGGATATAAGGATATAAACCAGTTCTCTTCTTCAGAACTCTGTGTGCCTTTCAAAGCATTTTCTGATAATGTTTATAAAGATGCAAAATGCAATTAAATTAATAGAACAGAATGCCTTAGAATAGCAGAATAAAACAGGTACTGGAAAGAGATGGATATTTTTTCTATTGTCCCTCTTTCCGTTCCCATAGACCCTTTCCCGTAATACTAGTTTCCTTGCCCTGTCCACCAAGATCAACATTGTTCTTTGCTGTATCTAACCAACAGCCGAGAAGTGACCAGTATATGCCTGAATCTAACAGAGAAAAGCTGAGGCAGGCCTGGACACAGTCACAGCTGCAAAGTCAGGGACAAGCATGGAGGAGTGCAGACTCTCCACTGCTGAAGGAGATAGACCAAGCTCTCTACCAGACAAGGCCAATGGAAGCAGATTTTTCCCATGGTCACTAACAGAGCCATCTGGTTTAACAGTCTTACTCCATGTCTGTTTAGACACAGTTTCTGTTCTAACCATCTTGTGAACCTAAGGGAAAGACACAATTGTCTGGTTTTAATTTACATTCTAAACACGCCACATGACAATTCAAGGAGGAGAAATTATTTCAATCTTGACTTATAACTAATATAAATATCTGCAAAATGTATGTATGTGTCTAATTTTCAAAGTGTTTGGCTTTGAATTATAAATATATACACGTACAAAATTTTAATGTATATATTAAACATAGATTATATACAAGTTTTAAAATTATTTAACAATTAAAATATCCTTAGGCTAATTACAATACCAAAACCTCATGTCAAGGCATTCACATTTTTCCATGGGGTATTTTTTCTATATTGTACCATGGCAATGAACCCTTAAGGAATTTTGTAAGTAAACGTGGCAAAAAAAATTGATTGTGAATTTATTTCTCTTATACTTTGTGTATGTTTTCTTTTTCTTTAGAACTTCTGCCCTTGTTAGATGAGGGATTTGAACAATTCTTTTTGCAATTATAACCACAGATTCTGAGGTCAAAAGTTTCCAGAGTTTCTGGGTTGAAATAGACAGCACAGAACAGCAAACATATACAAAAATATACAGAAAGTTTAGTGACTATGTACAAGGAAAAATTTGGGAGTCCATACCACTTAGCTGTGAGAGCTCTCAGAAGTACGTCCTTCTGCTAAAACAAGTTCAAGAAATCCAATATTAAAATTACAGCGACAACTAAGCATGGGATTTTAAAGGAAGCTAACAAGGTTTTCACCACCCCTGTCGTAACGTGCTACATCAGTATGTATCACTTTGTCATAGGACTGAATTGTGGCTTCTCCCTATAAAATTAAGATCAGCACTCCCTCCCAACCATGCCTGTTTACATATGTAGATTATTGATTAAAACTGTGTCTTTTCTATAAGCAGTTAGTAGGAGCAAATACTTGTTTGTGAAAAACTTTGGATGGTACTAATAACTAGATTTGATCTTTAAGACAGTCTAAATGATTCACATTAGAACATATAAAATATGTCAATGTGGTCCTGTACCATTTTGTGGGTTATGTAGTCCAAGATTCATTGAGATTCATCATTTTGCATCAAGTCTCAGCTCCCCAGGTTAAAAGATATGAAAATAAAAATAAGAACAGTAAGAAGAAAGAGAAACTATGCCCTCAGCTTGGTGTGGAAAACTATTTGCAAACAATGACCATGAAGATCAAAAAAAGATCTAAAAAGCTGTCGTCCCTTTTTTTCATCTGAAGATAGGTATCTCAGCCACAACAGTGGTGGTTAATGGTGGTCCATTTTTTAAAAAATTCTGCTTTTTTCCTTACTAATAGCAAGAATACTTGGCAATCAAGTAATCTGAACCAGGAAGTCCAGAATCCATAAGGATCACTGACTCATCCAAGTTTCATAACACATATGGAATGACCAGGTTCTTCACTCTTCAAAGGGGGCTTGCAATGATGTTCAATGGAGTGCATAACTGTGCAGTTCAGAAAGCAGATAAAAATTAAATACAGCTATAAGCAATGTTTTCTCTGAGCAATGTAATAAGTTAGGAGGACACTGCCATGATCATCATTGAGTTTGTTGTCAAGCACTGGAACAGGCTGCCCAGGGAAGTAATTGAGCCACCATTCCTAGAGATATTTAAAAGACATGTAGACATGGTGCTTAGGGGCATGGTTTAGAGGTGGATTTAGTGTTAGGTTACTGTTTGGACTTGATTATTTTAAGGAGTTTTTTCCAACCTACATTGTTCTATGAGCCTATGATTCCATATTATCCTCAGTCTATGCTAAGCGTAATATTATGTGTACTACCTCTCCTGATATCACCGTGATCTTCTCCATTTTGCCCTCTGGACTCTTGAAAGAAGCAGAAATAAAGCAGGATAAGAAAACTGAATACGGATGCCTAAAATAGACATTGTGTAATATTATTGTAAAGGCAGATGGTCTCTTAGAAATGAATTGGCCTTCTACTGAGAACAGGAAGTTACTGACCATTAATTTATAATAGACAGTTTGGACCTGTGTGGATTTCAGTGTGCATTGAAGGCCCCAGCCTTCATTCAGCCCTGACAAGTCAGATAAATGGATGCTCTTTGGACCGAATACAGGCTATATTAAAGTAAAAAGATTAAATATCTTTTCTTTATGCAAAGCTTCTTTGGCCCTGGTTATAAGATACACTCACTATGGAAATAAAATTGAAAGTTAAGAAAATAAGAATACGTCTTTTAACAGTTCTGAAAGAAACTTTCTATTTTTTATTTAATTGTTCCCTTTGTACAAAATGTTATTCAAAACTTCAGTGGAAGCTTCTTTGCTTTGAGAATGTCAGCAGCTAGTATATATTTGCGAGATTGCATATTGCTTTAGTATAAAGTTACAAAAAGAGTTTAAATTCTGAATTACCTAAATGGAATTTGCCCATAGCTATTGCTAGCAGATATTTGTCCTTCACTCGAGGTCTTTCAAAATGTTACTCCAAAATACAGTTCCTCTGACTCGTCTACTCCATGGGCATTTATACACCTACAGATGCTGCTAAAAAATTCTTGTAGTTTTGAATAGGAGCATATGAGAAAGGCCTTCAGTTCACTAGGGGAATAACATTCTTTAGTTCTGGAGAAACTAAATTTTAAAAAATGTCATTTTGCCTCTTCTGTTTAAATTGGGGGTAATCAAGTGTCTTATCCTTCTTGACGTATCAATACTAAGGTGGGCACCTATTTTATATTACCAATCTAAGTAACTTGTCCACATAGTGACACTTTTTAAGAAGATTCACTTATTCTAAGCCTCATTTCATACTTGGAAGACTCTTGACAAGATTCTGTTGTCAAGTTTCATTTGAAGGAGAAAATATATTTAAAATCTGGAAAAATTTTACCATGTCATGGAGTGAATTCTGATTTGTTCTTTTTTTCTGTTTAATAAACCTGTTTCTGATCATCATTTGACTACTTTGGCATACGTTCTGCCTAGTGAGAACAGAGTATTGACAGAGCACAGAAAGGATGTTGATTGACTGCTTCAGTGCAGATCTAGGCTGATTTAATTACTGGCAAGAGTTTGTGGCCATGAACTGTGGGCTTGATTTTTTTATATATCATTAAATTCTAATTTTTATTTCCATTATGTTTAGGAAAATTCAAAGAAAAATACTAATGCAACTAACAATATATATAAAGATAAATTTGATTACAATTTGACTATTTATAACACATCTGCAGGAGGTATAAATAAGCACAGCTTCATGGATTGCAAGAGAGTTATGCCTATTTAGACAAAGCAAAGATGACAGACTTCTATGTTCTCATATATTTTTGAGATATATTTGGGATTAAATAATAAACTTACTATTTCTTTGCAGAGACATATTCTGGATAGTCGTAGTGCTTTGACTCAGTGACATTAATCTGTAATTGATGCAAAAGAAATAAAGCAGGAGGCAGGGGAAAGATGGTTTAATATAAATGTTCATCTGCTGACAAGAACCATTAACAAATCATACCAAATGATGATCATGTTACTCTAATGAGGAATAGTTAAGGCACAGAAACAAACAAAAAACATCTGGCAGGATTTACATACTTTGTGAGGCAATACTGAAGTTACTTGGACAAAATGGCCAAGGTATGACCTGATTAAAGCAAGCAAAGACAGCTGACATGAAATTCTGTATTTTGAGGCCAATGTTTAGTGCACATAACTACTTCAAAATTTCTTCCTCTTAAAATAGGCAGAAGTCACTTTTATTTTAAGAAGATAGTTTTTGTTACAAACAGCTGTGTATCACAATTATGAAAGGGAAAAGGTCTACATAACTAAATGCAGATGAATCTCACAAGTATCAGCCATTGTTTTATGTTGTTCTACATCCCTGATGCTCTCATACGAAGCAAGACATTTATGGAATTCCACCTGGGGGCAGATGAAGAAATCAGGCATGATAATGGAAGAGAGAACTCAGAGAATATAAAGTTAATTTCATTCTTTTTGTGTATTTTTCTTAGCTTTAGAAAATAACCCTAGCTTAATTAATATTTCTTTTATATCATAATACTTAAGAAGGTAGCAGTCTCAAATTTCATTGAAGTATAAACTAACTCCTGTCTGGGATTTTAATTTTATTTTTTTAATCTCAAAAAATTTTAATCATTTATTTAGCAGTAATTTCTAGAAAAGAAACTGTCACAGAACTGTATTTCTGTTTCAATTCTGTCATACTCCAAAATCTGCTTTAAGGTCAGATCTTCATAGGGTCACCATAGGGAACAGAATATCCCTGAATGGCACATCAAAAAGACAAAAGAGACAAATCGAAACACAATGATGTGAAATATTTGCTACACACATGCTGGAATTAACAGTGATTGTGAGTTAACTGATAACCATCATTAAGGTGGATAGACAGGCCTTCAGTGTTTTTTCTTGTAGTTCAGAGACCCAGTGAAAATAGAAGGATTAAAATTAGCAACACTGAGTGAATGATGATCAAGGCTGAAAAAAACAATGAACACACTATATTATTTACCTATAAGAGAAAGTATATGGAGAACATAATAGAATTTAACTTTCTTAAGACAGGTGAATTTGGTTGACTACAGGACCTGTGGGGTTTTGTATGTCCCAGCCCTGTAGACATGAGGCTGTTGCAGTTCCCTGTCTGCAGTCAGGCATCAGGGAGGCTGAGCACAGTTCCTGAGACACACATGCATATAGACACACACACAGTTAAAAATAGGATTTCATAAGTGTATAGAACAATATACTTCACATCAACATCACTTAATACTGTGACGATGAAGCCGAAGACTCAGACAGACACATTGACTAAACAGCCAGCACCTGCTTACCTGTAGTCACTTGTATTATCGTTCCTTCTATTTTCCCCACACTTGTCCCACACCAGTCTTGCTTGATCCTCCCTTTCTCTGCCTTCAAACTGTCTCTTAAACATCTCATAATAATCTCCTCTTTGTCATTGTCCCTCTAATCCCTGTCAAATCTTTGTGTAATTTGCTCAGCCTTTATTCAGATAACATAACAATATCTGAATTTAGTTCATAAAACTAGCGTTTACAGCAGTTACTTGCAGCAACTCTTTCAAGCTAACATGCTTGAGATGATACAATAGTACAAAAACAGCTAGTGAAAATTTGACTGCAAGTCTGGTAAACTCCATTTAGCACTACAGAGCTCCTTACCAAGAAAGCAAGTGATGGGATTTTTACTTCACTAAAAGATATACTACCTTTTAGGAAATAGTACAAGCCCCCATGAAAAACCCATATTAGGTAAAGAATTATAGTTTTGACTTATATTTTGAAACATGAGAAATTAGGGTGTAACTCAGTGTTTACTTATGAAAAGAAAGACTAGCATTGTATTTTTATTTGAATGCTAATCACTGACCTATTTGAAGTAACACTAACAAGATATTTGCAGGACTATTTAAATTACTCTTCTTTAGAAAGAAATTATAGAATATATATGAGAAATTATGAATGTAATTCAAAGCATAACTGAAGGGCAAACTTTATGCAAGACCTCACAGCCATTGCCCAAATGAAATTTTGCTGATATCAAAATTCTTTTTCCATCTATTCTTTCCTTTGACAGTGCCTTTCCAGCTCAACTCCATCCACAGTTCCAGTCTTCCTTTTTCCCCTAACATAACTCTAAGCTTAAATAAAGCCTGAGCCTTACACAAGGACCCCTACCCCCCCGACTTTGTTTAAAATTTGTCACAGCAAAGTTCCCCTGAATCCCACATTTTCTTTTGACAGCTTCTTTTCAGTACTACTCTAGCTACATCCTTAACCTCCTTCTTTCTTTCTATCAGCCTTAACCTCAACCTAACAGAGTAGAACAAGCTTTACCATGTGGTTGTAATGAAAATTCACAATGTGATTTCATTTAGGAACCAGACAGTCTTTATTGTTAAAAAGTAGCCCTCAAAATTCCTCCAAAACAGAATCACAGGTCTAGTCCAAGCCCTCAGCTAGAGCAGGTTGCTTAGGACCATAATCAGTTGAGGCTTGAATAACTCCACATATGGAGAATTCACAAGCTTTCTGGGCAGCCTGTTTGACTGCATTCACAAGAAATAAGTTACTTGTTATGTTCTAATTAAACCTTCTGTATGACAATATGTGCCCATTGTCTCTTGTCCTTTCAGTGGGTACTAATGAGAAGAGTCTGGCTCCATCTTCTTCAGTCACTCCATCAGTTAGTTCAAAGACATGTATGGGAATAAGGCCTATGGCCCCAACAATGAGGAGGAAAAAAATTGTAATTATTGATAGTATAGTCAGATAACTTGTTTTTTTATTTCTATAGAGCAATTCTGGCTAAACTTTTGAAGGATTTTTTTAAAAAGGAAAAAGAAATAAAAGTTACTTATTAGCTAATCAGTGTCTTAAAGTAAAATACAGAATAATCAGGTCAGAAAGACTGCAGAGCTGATAAATTTAAGTCCTTCCTTTTGATTGTTCCCTGTTTCTTTAAATACCTAATTTACTCTTGAAAATATACTTTTCAAATGTCAAACATTGCACTAAATTTCATGTAAATCAGTATAGTTTACAAAACACTTTCTACATATGCTTCTGGAATTCCATCCACATTCTTGGAAAGCACGCAATAAAATGTAAGCCAGTTGTAAATCCTCATTTCCATTAAGCTATCAAATTTTTATGGAGCTCCCTTCTGGTGTCACAATCCCGAAGAAACATCTTTATTTAGTCAGTTTCGTAAATACTTGCACTGTAGACAGCATGTTCATAACATATTTGCCTTTGCGTATCACAGGCAACACTTCAGAAATCAGATTCAATAATTACCTACATTAATTTTTAGTTTTCCAAACCATAATCCAGCTACTCAAAATTGCTCCAAGTGTTGTTCTAAAATTGTGCACGAAAATGAACATAGGAATGACTAAAATCTTACTTTATATTTTATATTATAAGTTCTCCTGGAGTCCAAAATTTAAAGTAAACCTTCAACAAACCAGGAAAACTTGTTCTTAAGAAATTCTTGAATATAGTCTCACAGATCCCACATTTTTGTCTTGTATTTGTCTAGAGAAACAGATTCCTTAGTCTTTTACCATAGATGGTTCTCATGCATATGTAGTAGAGTCAGCCTGTTCACTTACTCTGTTCTATCTCTGCTGGTGAGTCTTCTTGCTTTTACCCTTCCAATTCTCTCCCCTGCTCCCTGGAGAGCAGAGGGGAGAGTGAGATAGCAACTTGGTGTGTGTTTGGCTGCAAGACAAAGGAGTGAAACCACCTCACCTTCTCATATATCCTTGGATTTTTTCAAAAATCCTAGTAGTTACATTTCTAAAAATTCCCACTTTAAGAGTAGGAAACACAATAAGGAAACCCCTATATTCCATCTTAGCTTATTGTCTCTTATTAACTGGGACATGAAACAGTAATGGCAGACAAAAGGCATTTACAGCAGTTAGCAGCCGTTTGGAAGATAAAAGTTTCTCGCTCTGCCATAACTGCCAGGAAATGCCTGACTCTGATGTCATACTGCTGTTAAGAACTATGAAAATAATAACACAACTGAGTATCTTAAAGCATTCCAAGTTGCATTTCATGATATCATAGATATAGTACTCTGCTTACAATGTTTTACAATGAAGCTTTGCTGTAACCCTTAAATGGTGGACCAGAAATTCTTAACCCATGTCTCTTACAGCCGTTATAAATAGTGATGGTAAGAGTTCAGGTTTGTTCTGAGAGGAATTACCAAACTGGTCCTTAACTTTTCAGAAAAGGGTAGTCCCTCAGAATGTGCAATTTAAACTTTTCAACACACAATAAAATATATTAATTTCCTTCACAAGGCTCTTACTTGGATCTTTAATACTCTTTGTCACTCACGAGATACCAGGAATTGTCCTTTCCAGAAGCACTTATAATTTAAAGAGTTCAGCCTTGCAGAGCTATTATTTATTTAATCTTGCCAGAGCCAGCAGCTGATATATATTCTGTGGAATGACAGTCTTCAGTGTATAATATGAAGCTGGTGGATGCAACTTTTGAAAAACACATTAATTTGTTTGGTTTAGAAAACTAATAACAGGATAATCCTTCACCTTTGTTAGTTCTAGCATTTGGCTGAGAACAAATTCACAGGGGCAAGAGCCTGTGACCACATATCACTTTTCTTGGAATATCCAATTAGGAGACTCTTCACTGAATTGGTTTTAGGTAGCTTGGTTTCCAGCATGTCTTGAAATTCCAACTACTCAAAGAACTCTCATGAAGGAGAACCAAAGTTAATAGTTACCTTTCAAAAACCCAAACACGATCTTTTCAGGTCAGAAAAAGATTAAATATTTTCCATGTGGGACACATTAGCAGCACTTTGCTTTGTGTGTAGAAAACAGTCTATGTCAGTCTTTAATCTTTTACAAGCATTTGGATGGATAGATGGCAATATCATAATGGTTCAAGAAATTAAAATAATTTTTAGCTCTCAATACTAATATGAGAATATACATCATGTTTTTACTAATATTTAGGAAAAGATAGCATTTAAATCTTTTAATTTAAAATTTTAGATTTTAAATAATCTAACAGTATTTAGTGATTCATTTAATATATTTAAAGTTTTGTAATTTATATAATTTAAACTTAAGTAACCAACGAATATTTTATTTGTAACATGAGGAAGAAACACACTATCAATTTTATAAGGTCTTGGAAAAAAGTTTCTACGAAGGTATTTTAAAATCTGTGTTAAATATACTTGCCACAAAATTCTGTTTGGCTTCAAGGAAGAAAGGACTAATATTTACTGTAATTCAGAGGATCAAATTCTCCCTTGATTTGGGCATACTACTTGAAGAAAGAACAGGGCCAAGAAAAGAAAAGTGTTACAACTAGCAGACATTATGCATTACTTTTTCAGGCCCTCATGCATTCAAATACATATTTTTATAGATATCCTCAGTTTTTCAATTTCTCTTCCAGCTTTTTCACTCTATCAAGATTCAAATGCAATATGCAGTTCTTTTACTGCACATTTTAAATTAATGAAGAATAGATGTGCTACTGGAAATCATAACTAAGCCTATTGATGGTTTTTTATATCTGATGAACCTACCTATATTTTCTACTGTAATTCTGTAATATTACTAGTAGTACAAATAACTTTAAAGTCTATAATTTCATATCAGAATTAAAAAAGCTGTCCATGTAGACAGATCAACAATGTGTAAGAATCAGGAATATATCTTAGGTAATTATATGTCTTCATTAGCAAACAGACATATAGCTCTTATCAAAACTCTTTTCTTTCAAGAAAGAGAAGAATGCTGATGTTCCTCTTTAGGTAGTATTTCACTACTGCATCAACACATAGCTATCTACTCGCAAGCCCACCAAGCCAGTCATAGAACCATGACTCCAACACAGTGTGACTGCACGATTCCAGCTTATACCTTTCCGCTCAGAGTTGTATCCCACCAACTCTGAGTGGTGCGGTTGACATGCTGGAGGGACGGGATGCCATCCAGAGGGACCTTGACAGGCTTGAGAGGTGGGCCGGTGCTAACCTCATGAAGTTCAACAAGGTCAAATGCAAGGTCCTGCATCTGAGTTGGGGCAATCTCAAGTACAAATAGAGGCTGGGTGATAAATGGCTTGAGACCAGCTCTGAGCAGAAGGACTTGGGAGTGGTGGCAGATGAGAAGTTCAACATGAGCCGGCAATGTGCACTTGCAGCCAAGAAGGTCAACCATATCCTGGGCTGCATCAAGAGAAGAGTGGCCAGCAGGTTGAGGGAGGTGATTCTCCCCCTCTACTCTGTTCTTGTAAGGCTCCACCTGGAGTACTGTGTCCAGTTCTGGAGCCCCCAACACAAGAAAGACATGGAGCAGTTAGAACAAGTCCAGAGGAGGGCCACCAGGATGATCCGAGGGCTGGAGCACCTCTCCTATGAGGACAGGCTGAGAGAGTTGGGGCTGTTCAGCCTGGAAAAGAGAAGGCTCCAGGGAGATCTTATAGCAGCCTTCCAACACCTGAAGGGGGCCTACAAGAAAGCTGTGGAGGGACTTTTCATAAGTGCAGTTACTGACAAAACAAGGGGTAATGGCTTTAAGCTGAAAGAGGGTAGGTTTAGATTAGATATTAGGAAGAAATTTTTCACTGTGAGGGTGGTCAGACACTGGAACAGGTTGCCCAAGGAAGTTGTGGATGCCCCCTCCCTGGAAGTGTTTAAGGCCAGGCTGGATGAGGCTTTGAGCAACCTGATCTAGTGGAAGGTGTCCCTGATGATGGCAGGGGGGTTGGAACTAGATGATCTTTAAGGTCCCTTCCAACCCAAACCATTCTATGATTATGATTCTATGAACTCTGGGATCGGGTTGATTATAACTTCTGCAAAGGATCTAGATCATTGCAGAGCAATTCCACCATCAAAAACTATCCGAATGGCTCACAGCCACTTTTAAATGCTACAAATTGGAAGTGGAATGCATAAACTACAATGCCACATACTTCAAAAAACAGAGCCTGAAGTCCATGCACATTAAAAATATGCTTGGTTAATTCCAAGAGATTTATGGGATTGGAAAAGATGAGTTTCAATTTAAAGATGGAAAAATGGCAAAT
Organism: Antrostomus carolinensis; assembly: GCF_000700745.2. NCBI lineage: Eukaryota > Metazoa > Chordata > Aves > Caprimulgiformes > Caprimulgidae > Antrostomus > Antrostomus carolinensis. The sequence goes on from NW_010338462.1 coordinate 39,501, forward strand.
TTTGTTCTTGTGTAAGAAAAATGGACTGGTTTTTTATGAATATCAGTTTGCAAAGCTATCATAATTAGCAAGGAGATAACATTCTAGAAGGTCTATTGAACCTTTTTCTTCAAGATTCAAGCTGATCTTTTATTGCTAATAGCAGAGTTCACATTTGTCCATCCTTCCATCCTACCATCCTCTGAAGGATCAGGGGATTAGATTGTACTAACATTAAAAAGCAGCAGTTCAATAGAAAAAGACATGTATTCTGAAATGTTTAATAATGAGGTTTGTAAATATTTCAGGGATTTTACTTTGTGGGATTGGGGCTGGTCCCACAACTGAAGAAGATTAGCTGCTGTAATAATGCACACCTGGAATACATCTTCCACTGTAATGTCATCACAAAAGAAACACAGTTCATGTTCTCTGACTTCCTCAGTAGATGTGTGAGAACAATAAACAGATTTGACACCTAAAACACAGTCCTCATCTAGTGTATATCATAAAAGTAGATAAATCCTTAGGTAACATGAAAGGGTTTAACAATGATAGAGTGGCAAAAATGAGTCCACAGTAATTCAGTGATAACTATGAGATTTTACATTCTTAAAAGGAAGTATCATTCTAAGGTTTAGGAAAGTAATTGCTACTTTTGGTTTGAGTTTGGTTATCACTACAGGCTAACAGTCTAATCCATACAAAAAAGGCTCTTCATTCTGAAACACTGCTTTCATGACCTGGAATTTTGGGATGGTCAAAAAAAAAAAACCAGATTTAAATCTTATAATCTTATATTTCTAAATATGAGCAGCAATGGCATTTCCTCTGTGGAGAGAGTGATATGTCCAAACATTTACCAGATGGAAATGACTGGCTGCAGCAGGAAGACCTGAGTATCTTATTAGCTGAATTCAGCAGAAGTGGAATGGATAAATCTATTGCTGCAGCCCTTTCTGGCCAGTGTCACTGTTAGCAAGAAATTAATATGTGTAATATCCATTAATGAAAAACATGCAGTAACAGTGGGAACTCTGCTAGTTACATAACTGGGGCCATATCTAGTACTGATATGAAAAACAATCACCATGCTGAATTTGTTATACATTACAAAATTGATGCATATGGTTACTTTGCAAATGCTGAAGTAACCTGAATCAACTCCATGTAAATCGACACCTGCAGTATGACTTCACCCTGAAACCTGATGAAGTATTCCATGATGAGAATATACCTGGGAATTACATTCCAAGGTGTGCAGAGGGAATAAAATAAAGATATGAAGGATCATTAGATTAGCTGAGAGACTTGTAAATCTTTGGGGCTCAATCTCATGATTCAATAATAAAATCAAGATTTTTTTTTAAAGTAAGGTTAGTTTTCATATTGAAATTTAATAACTACAGAAAACCTATGAAAACAGAATTCGGTCTGTCATTTGTAAATTATGTGAATCTGTATTAATTCCATTCCTGGTAGGAAATGTGTGATATTATTGGGATATTCCTTCAGCACTCTGCACACAGAATCATAGAATCATAGAATCACAAGATCACAGATTCACAGAATGGTAGGGGTTGGAAGGGACTTCAGGAGATCAGCTAGTCCAACCCCACTGCCAAAGTAGGTTCCCTACAACAGGTTACACAGGAAAACCTCCAGGCGGGTTTTGAACATCTCCAGAGAAGGAGACTCCACAACCTCTCTGGGCAGCCTGTTCCAGTGCTCCGTCACCCTCTTAGTAAATAAGTTCTTTCTTAAGTTTGTCTGGAACTTTCAGTGTTGCA